>NC_085141.1:193855698-193923865 GCF_024139115.2 Armigeres subalbatus
CAGGATTTGTGTTAACTATAGAGTTCTCTATAAAGCTGGTGTGGCAGGTTTGCTTAGAGCAATTTCAGCAATTTTGCATCTTTTAAGAAGTTGATGGTTTTTTCTAACGTTCTGGCGTCGTCTCCTAGTAAAACGTGGAGTGAGGATCCAAGTTGGTGTTTTTGTCTTTCTTGATCGTATAGTCGGCAATCTATCAGAATGTGTTCAACTGTGATCCTGGTGCCGCAAGAAGCACACATGGGTGGATCTTCTTTCTTTGCTAAGTGACCGTGCGTGAGTTTAGTGTGCCCAATTCTTAGCCTTGTGATTACTCTACCGATGAATCTGTCGCTATTGTAGGAAGAAGGCCATTCAAAAGGTATGTTTTTGATCTGCCTTAGTTTACTGGTGTTGTTGTGCCATGTATTGCACCATGCAGTTGTTATGCGTGTACTTGTTAGTCGTTTGAAATCTTCGAGTGGGGTTTTTATATCGATGGGAGTATTTCGAGATGCTCCTTGTTTGGCTAGCAGATCCGCTTTCTCATTTCCAGTTATATTTACATGAGCTGGTACCCAGCATAGCGTTGTGCTTCCATGCTTCTCTTGTAACATATTTGTGATTTTAGCAATCCATGGATGATGCGTGTTCTTATTTGCTACGGCCTCTATAACACTTCTTGAATCGCTGAATATGACGTTCAGTCCTATATTGCAGTAATCTAAAGCTGTTATAATGGCAAATGCTTCCGCGCTGAAAATTGATAGGTGTGAGGGTAGACATATGGATGTGTTTATGTTGTTGGAGTGAATTCCGCATCCGACGCCTTGTGTTGTTTTTGATCCATCTGTGTATATGTGGTTGTGGTGTTGATATTCAGTGTTACAGAGTTCCTTAAATTGAATTTGTTTAGCTTTCGGCGGGAGTTTGTCTGGAATACCTGTGTTAACTAATTTTGGCTGTTCTTTTCCAGGCTAGTAGGTTTGAAGGATTTTCACTCTCAATTTCAATGTATGGTATGTAGTATTTGGTCATCATATTTCTTGTTTCTTCTACGATATGAAGCTCTGGAGTTAAAATTCCTCTGGTTAGCTGTCTTGTTGTATAGTTGATGATTTTTTCAGTCGTTATGAGATGCAGTGGGAGGAGACCACTTTCTGAAAGAATACTGTCTATAGGACTGGAGTGGAAGGCGCCGGTAGCAAGGCGAATTCCTTGGTGATATAGGGGTTCCATTTTGCATACGTTGTTTTTATTAGCACGCGTTGTTATAGTAGCTCCGTATAATAATTTTGGTAAAATAACCATTTGTAGAATATGTAGAAGGCATTTTCTATCAGCCCCGAAACTGGTATTGCTGAGACATCTCATTATATTAAGTCGTTTTTGACCTCGTCTCGTGTCGTTTTAATGTGAAGATTATAGTTGAAATTTTTGTCGATCCAAACACCTAGTAACTTTTGATGATTAGTGAGTGGAATTTCTTCGTTATTCAGAGTTGGGCTGGGTTGATTGTTTACTTTCCTTCTTCTTCCCGTATGCATCACAGCTGTAGCGTCGATCCAGTTTTGTATGGAGTCTAGGATTTTTTGGACTTTTGCGCGAGTCCATTTGGCTGATTTAGAGATAACTGCTATTGTTATGTCGTCTGCGTACATTTTTATGAATGTATCCTTTGGTAGAAAATCTCTTACACTGTCAACGGCGAGTAGGAAAAAGGTTACGGCCAGTACTGATCCTTGTGGAACGCCGTTCATTTGAGTTTTGATATCTGATAGTTGATCTTCGTATCTCACTTGAAATTCTCTGCATTCTAAAAAAAGTTTGCAGAATCTTGCCATATTACCGGATATCCCTGCTTTTGCTAGCTTTTGCAGGATTAGACGTCGCCAGGTTCTATCATATGCTTTGGATAAGTCCAAGAATATGATTTCTGCATGTTTTTTATTGTATATGCAATCTTTTCCGAAGTTATCGATGAGAGTGAGAACGTCTGTTGTCTGGTGTCCTTTTCGAGATCCATATTGTGAATTTCCAAATATTTTGATTGATTCTAGATGTTCCATTAGACGTTTGTTTACCATTCGCTCGAATAATTTGAGTATGCAACTCGACAGACATATTGGTCTGAGATTCTTTGCTGTGTTTGGACATTTTCCTGGCTTTGGTATTGGTATAAGAATCGATTTTCTCCATGATTCTGGAAAGATACCACAGGTCCATACGTTGTTGAATGCCGCGAGCAAAATCTTTTTAATGTAAAATGGCAATTGTTTTAACATTGCGTTGTGTATTTCGTCCGGGCCTGGTGAAGTACCTGTAAGTTTATCCAGCTGCACGAGAAGCTCATTCATCGAGTATGGTATGCATAGGCTTGAATTCTGGTTGCTTTTGAAGTGAATTGGATTTTCTCTTCTTTCTGTTTTTTCTGTATGAATTTTGCGGAGTATGTTTCATCGGAAGATTCTTTGTAAAAGTGGTCAGCTATGTGGTTTGCGATGTCAAGCGGCTTCGAAAGAACTTTATTGTCCGCAGCAATAGCCCATGTTCTTGATGGTGAGCCTTTCTTGGATATTGATCGGATGCGGTTCCAAATCTCTTTAGTTGGTGTGTTTTCGTTGATCGACGAGGCAAATCTTTCCCAAGTTTTCCGTTTTTCATCTTTAATGATTTTTTGCATTCATTTCTGGCCAGTATAAATTCGTCATGAATTAATTGGTATGTTGGATCATCTGGTTTAATTTTTGCTTCTTCCTTAAGGCTTTTCTCCTCTTCTTAACTGCGTCTGCAACGGTTGAGTTCCACCAGGTACTGACTTTGGGTGGGCCTTCGTAGAAGATTTGGGTATAGATTTAGAGGCTGCAGTCTGTATCGCTTCAGCTATTTGTTCTATAGAGTAGTTTGTGTTTGGAAGAATGAGTTTCTCAATTTCAGCTTCATAAGTGCTCCAGTCAGCATTTTCAATTTTCCATCTAGCTGTGCGATTTCTGGTTTGTTTTTCGGTACCTATGATGATTGAAAATGATCACTACCGTGCAGGTCGTTTGCAGTTGTCCAATTTAGTTTGTCGGCTATTTCGGTGGAGCAAATGGTAAGATCAATGCACGAAGTTGGGTTCGTGTTATTGTTATAGTTTGCTGAATGTATGAAAGTAGGGGTTTCATCATTCAAGATTGTTAGATTTCGATCGTTTACTGTAGATTCGACAATTTTCCTCTGGCATCATCTTTTCCTGATCCCCATCGATTGTGGTGGGCATTGAAGTCACCAGATAGTATGAATGGTTTAGGTAGTGTGTCCAAAATAGTTTCCAATTTCTTTTGTTGATGTGTTGGCTAGGTGAAAGATATATGCTACATACAGTCATCTTTCGCGGTATATTGACCTCCACTGCTACCGCTTCAAGAGTTGTGTTTAGTTGCACTGTTTTGTAATTGATCCCTGACTTGACTGCAATAGCTACTCCGCCTTGACCGGACGGTCGGTGGCGGTGTATTATTTCATACCCAGTGAGGTGTATGTTTCGTGTTGGGTTTGTTCGGGTTTCCTGTAGCGTAATGATGTTTGGATTATATTTGCTGATTAATAACAAAAGATCTTCAAATTGGCTTCCGATTCCGTTGCAGTTCCACTGCAGTACTTCTGTTATTAGTGATTCATCGTGTAGGTTATATTTATTTGGGGTCATTTGGCAATGAAAATTACATTATGAGGATTCACAATCGGAGTCCGGGAGCACTGTGCGTGTATTTTCATGTGAATTACCTTGGCTATCTTTATAGTTCCTTGTGTTAGGTCTCGTTGTGCTATTAGCACATATCACTGCATCGTATTGATCAGGTCTATTCTTTTTTCTTGTTGGGGATTGCTCGGTTGAATTTTGTTTTGGAACTTGTTCTCGAATGTGCCTATGTTTCTGAGATTCCTTTTTCTGCTTTTGTGAGCACTCTGTTTCAACTTGCTTCAACAGCGATTCGTATTCTTGCTCGGCCCGTTTCCGAGCTGCTTTCTCTTCAGTGTAAAGCTTGTAACATTTCTCAAATTTTAGTTCCAGAGCATGAAATTTTTCGTGGATTTTTTTTTGTTTCGTCCTCCCTTATCTTTTCTCTTTTAATGCTGTCTTCTAGTGTATCTGCCAGGTTTTTGATTCGATCATCTCGCATTTTGATGTCTTGCTGGTGTTTTTCTTCTAGGCTTTTCGTTATGGCTTCAACAAAGTTCTGTTTTTTATTGTCAATGACAATTTTCCGTGCTTCTTCGAACGAAATTTTCCGGTCTACTTTAACTTTGATTATGTTCGTTTCGTCGATCCATTGAGGGCATTTATTGCTTGTTGAGCAATGGTCGCTCGTATTGCAGTTGACACATTTTCTGTTTTTTCGCAATTGTTGTCGTGGTATGCCTCGCCGCACCTGAAACAGATTTGTTCGGCGGTACATGAAACGGCAATGTGACCGAATTTCAAGCACTTAAAACATCTTCGCGGTCGGGGATAATACGGCCTCGTAGGAACATTCATATACGCAATTTTGATACTTTCCGGCTCATTGGGACTGTTGATTGTCAACAATAGCGCGGCGGTTTTTCTCAAATCTCCGTTAACTTTTTTCATAAGCCGACGTACACCAATAACTCCCTGTGATTTGAGTTCTTCTTCGATTACTGTTTCTTCTTCATCAATAACTTCACGGCACGAAACGATTACGCGACACTTATTCAGGGAGAGATGTTCTGTCACAGCAACGGGTGTATTGTCACCGAGCTTGGTAAGCTTCATCAGGTTTTTCGCTTGTTTCTCATTTTTTGTGTGTACAATGACCTTTCCGTCGCGGGTTTTTTTGATTTTTTCCACTTCACCACAGTAACTAGACACTGTTTTTTCAATTAAGAATGCGGAAACCTTTTCCAGGTTTTTCGATTCTGATGCACTTGCTATCACTAGAAATTTCCCATTTGTCGGAGGTTGGTGCCCCCAACGAGGGAAGCTGTTTATGCGCGCCTGTCGGCGGCATTTTCTTAGTTTACACTAGTTCAAGTATAATATTTTGATAAACTTCTTCTTAGTATCGTAAATTTGACACAATTGAACGCACTTGTTTTGTGTAGATTTTTGCTGAATGGATACGGTTACGGTTTGTGTCACTGCACTTGAAATACGAAACCGATTGCAATAATTGAACAGCGATTCGCGAAAACGTCTTACCTCGGCAGGTGATCGAACGTTTCTGAACGGTTCAAATACTTTCATCACTTTTTAAAAAACTAAGAATGTTTAAACGTATGTAGAGAGCATTTTTGACAAACTACATACTACGTTTAACATTATGTAGCTAGCATGCCTATCAAGGCCACCCCCGGGTCCATAATACGCAACGTCGAGTTTGTTCATATACGTATTATGGTCCCCCCATTTGATTTACATGTTCCATTCCCACATGTTCCCCCCCCCCCCTTGTGTGCCAGTAATGGACCCTTTAGCATATTTACATTAACAGTTAATATAATTAGTTAATTAGTTAATATAACTAAATTTCTGCTTCCCTGTCCATAACAAATGTATGGAACTGCTGTCCTGTTATATGAAGCAACATCACCCGACGGAAGTTTGCAGAAAATAGTCGATTCCAACGATCAATTTGGGATTATGTTCAGGGGGTCCATTACTAGCACTCACACCCTAATTTCATTTAAAAGCGGAAAATAAAAAAATAGTCCGTATCCGAATAACTAGAAAACGGATGGATGTACTTTATTCATTCCTTCAGCAGATATGTTCATTAATGTTTCCGACGAGTTTATATGGCCTTTAGGTTGAGTAAATTTGTACAGAAATACAGAAAATTGTACAGTGATTCAACCAGGATTACCTTTTCAAATTTCTTCTGAGCTTTCTTCAACAACTCTTTCAGATTTTTTTGAGTATAACTCCAGAAATTCCATTGAGAAATTAATTAGAAATTTCATTTGCGAAGCATTCCTTCGCAAATTATGTCAGAAAACTTCTTCAAGGAATCCTTCAAGACGGACATGTTTCATGAAATCTTTTAAGAACTCTTTCGAATAATCCCACAAAAATCCATCGTGAATTCCGTCTGGAGGAATATACCAGAGCAGTTTACAGAGGATTTTTTTGGGTATGTATACCTTAAGGAGTTTCTGGGGGAAGTTCAAAACAAATTTCCGAAGCAATTTATTGGAGAACCTATAGATGAATTTATAGAAGTATTCTTGTAAATGCCACGGAAACTCCTGGAAAAAAACTCGAGCAAGAGAAGGCAGGAGTATTTGTGGAATAATTCCCAGGGCAGAAATTTTGGGTGCAAGGACCCGAAAAAAACTACGGACTTTCAGAATTTCTGTAAACGATTCGAGAGAATTGTTGCAGGAGTTTCTGGAGGAACTCCAGAGAGAATTTCAAGAGATTCCCTGAGGAAAAACATGTAGACATTCTAGAGGAATATACGTAAAAATCTAAATATCTGGAGGAATTCACGGGGAAACTCCATCTGAACTCCAGCAAAAAATTTGAAAGGAGGAATAACTTCAGAAAATTCCGGGAAAATTCCTGCAGGAATCTAGGGTGGAATTATCTGAGGGGCTTCCAGACGAACTCCTTGAACTTCTTGAAGGAACTTCCGGAGAAATTTCTGGAGGAACTTTTGTACGAATTCCTGGAGGAATTTCCTGTACGAACTTCCGGAGGAATACCTGGAGGAACTTCTAGATAAACTTTCGGAGAAATTCCAGGAGGAACCTCCGGGTGAAGTCCTGGAGGAACTTTCGAGCGGAATCCTGATAGAAGTTCTGGACGAAATCGTGGAGGAACTTCCGGGTGAAGTCCTGGAGGAACTTTCGAGCGCAATTCTGATGAAAGTTCTGGACGAAATCGTGGAGGAACTTCCTTACAAAATCCTGGAGGAGCTTGCTTACAAAATCTTGGAGGAACATCCGGACGAAATCCTGAAGTAACTTCCGAATGAAATCATGGAGAAATTTTCGGACGAAATCCTGAAGGAACTTCCGGAAGAAATCCTGAAGGAACTTACAGACGAAATCCTGAAGGAACTTCCGGTCGAAATCCTGAAGGAACTTCCGAACGAAATTCTGGAGGTGTAACTTGCTTGCTCAATGGGTGGGTAAATCTGAGGGTCGTTGAATGTATATCCTACCCCATACACGAACCTCAATGAAACTCAGTTGAAGCAGGAACGAATCGTAAAGAAACACCTTCCCAGGGATGTTCTCTGTGTCGGAGTAAAATAGGGTTTAAAGCTAATAGGGTAAATCACACTATTTTGAGTTACTCGGAAGGCGAGGCTTGGACGGTTCCTTTGTGAACCCGGTTGAAACGGCACAAATGCAAATGGTGAAAATTTCATAAATCAGGGCTAGTCTCCAAATAAATCTCTACCACTGAATTTCGCTTAACTAACAAAATGGTTTATTACTCTATTGCGACGTCACATGAGGTGGGTACTTAGCTGTATTGCATGCATGCATTTTGGTGGTACGGATCCGGATCCTTCGAAGTGGTAGGTGTTGACGGACGACATTGGCCAGCCGGCGGATGTCGTGAGATGGGCGATGCTCGGTTAACAGATTGAGTCGAGTTGGCAGTCTCCAACGAGTGTTTAATTGCCGATTCGATGCGGCATCTTGCGGTTGTCGGAAGGTCGGTCTGTTGATGCGGATCAGTGGCCAGCATCCCGCTGACCGAGTGATTCGGGAAAATTGCCGACGATTGCCGGTATGATTGGCTCCCTGGCCGCTGTTGGTTAACTTGGGTTGGTTTACCGAAGATTCACGCCACGAGGAGCGACGCACGCATATTTCCACACGCCGGACGAACCAGATGGCGATTGTGGTTGGCTTGGCCTCGGATCTTCTCGGGCGGACTCGTTGGACTTCTGGCCTTACGGAATTCACCGGGCCCTAGGAAAAGGACGGAAAGAAAAGGCCCTTTGTGGACCTATTCACACAGCATTAATACCCGTGACGTCCCTATTCCTAACCTCACTTCCGATCATTGTTGTTCTTATTTACCTTTTTCTATGTTTTTCTGTTTGTTTCACTGATAATTGTTACGTTTTCTAGGCCAGTTATTGTTTACTAAAATTTTAACAAGTTAGCTTTAAGTTTTTACTAACATAAACTCACGTTTTAACACTAACCATATTTTTGTTCTTTTTTCCTTTTAGATATTTACATTGATGCTTTATTTGATTGCACCTGTCTCTTGGCCATTCTAATTCTAGATTTGAAAGAAAATAAACCACTAAAGTTATTAAATTTTACACCAAGAAAATGAGGTTTTCTAACCTCAAACTATTGTAGTTATCCACGCGCGCACTACTATTCCGTTCGAGAAACTGGCACCAAAGAGGTCCTAGTGTGAGATAATCATAGCTTTTATAAGTTTTTGTCTTATACAAAAGCCATGATTATATTTTTTTATATTGACGTTTATGCTTCAATTTTCTACACCCTAATGTTTGCTCTAACCTAGTGACATCTGTGGGTGAGCGCCCAACTAACAACGACAAGCTACAAATAAGCATCTAGGTTGAATTATTGTTTATTAGTGATCTTCATAGCTGAATAAAATGGATGCTGAATAATTTGCTAGACAGATTTCATTTCAGCATTTAATCTAACTAATATTCGACATAGCCTATTTATTTGTTTACTACCTTTATTTGAAGTCGAACTTACGTTTTCGTTTTATCACATTTCAGCACATTGGGAAGTTTAACAATGTACTGAACTAATGATTTTAAAGTTCTCTGTTCGACTATGATGTGATGCTCTGAAAGGGTGGTCGAATTGAGTTTGAATAGTAAGTTAATAAGCAGGCATTAGACATCCTTCTTAACCTTTGTCCTTCTTAACCATTGGATTTCACATTTATCTGATCTATCGCACAGTGGAAAAAAAACATGCTTTTTCAGTTTGAGAGAAAATCTGGATTCTAGATTTGGGAAATTTGATTTATAGAAAAATAAAGATTTATTTTCAAAACATGATTTTATTTTCGTGATTTATTAAAGTGGAGCGATTCCAAGCAACAGCATCAAAATTTAAGAAAATTTTTAATTCATGATTTTCTATTGAGTTGAAACTTTGCACAGTTTTTCAATTTCATCTAAATTGTCATTTTTCGATATCAAATCTTCATATTGAGTCACGACTAACTTTTCAAAAGGGTGTATGTGAAAATGGTTCAAAAATATTTAAAAAGCTGCACAGCAAAAACGGAATGTTCGATTGTTATGATTTTTCAGCAAAGTTAGACAACTAAATGGTGATTCTTAAGAAAATGTGCAAAGTAAAAAAAAATGTTTTGCCTTTAAAAATATCATTTTTGACACAAAACTCAAATATCTCAAAACCCTATCTTTTTCGAACGTAATTTTTTAGGAAAACGGTCCATTATATTAGCTATCTACCATAAAAATTTGGTGATGGTAAACTAATAAACAAAAAGTTATGACATTTCAAACATTTCACAATTTTCACATATAGTAAACAAAAAAAATTTCCGTGTATTTTTTTCAAGAATCGCAGTTTGATGCTGATTTTATTGTTAAGGGCCTTGCGTGAGTTAAACAAGTTGTTTGTATGATATTCCATATTTATGTATTCATCGATATTATGTATATTATATGTATAAATATTATATGTATAAATAAATAAAATGAATTAATATTATCCTAAGTATTAAATTAAATGTGGCAGTTACACAATGTTGTTATAGAAACTCTAAGAGTTTTGGGTTTGAATTTTGGTATGGGTTATGATATCATGAAAACAGTTTATTAATACTTATTTTTATTTATTGTTATTCAAATTTTTTAAAATATCGAACACTTTTGAATTATTATCAGCACAGTTTGAGTATAGTTTTGCTTTAATTTTATTTTCCGACAATGGAATGAAACAGTGAAATTTTTGGGTTCCTTGGATCGTTTTCGCGTTATTAAATTGCTCGCTGAGCTCTGAAGCCTTTATTTCGTACTCTTCAGTAGTAGTAAAACAAAATGATAATTTGGTTAAATCTTTTTCTTTTCTACGATTTGCCCAATCAAAAAGTTCTTTCGCAGTTTTAATTGGATGCTCACGTTCTTTGGCTAAACTTGCTCTTGTGGCCATGCGCTTTATTGTTCCTCCAATAGCATCACAAGGACCTTTGCCATGTGATGTAGCAAAAAATGCCATTCTGCATCAATTCCGTACATTGATTTAAATTGACATAGGCTCGAAAAATTCTTACGATTTTTGTACTGCGACGCTGCTCCATCAGACATGAAATATATCTTTTGACTTCTTTATGCTTATCAACGCGTAAAAGTTAATCATTTTTCAATGAACAAGTTTACGGATACTGAATCGTGTCTTAAATCTTCGGAAATTATAATAAAACTTAAGTGTTCAATTTGCGTACTTCCATTAAAATAAATAACGAATGGATGAATTGTAGCTTGTTGTACGTTCCAGTGATGGGACTGCACTTCATCTTGCAATACAAAGCTGTAATTTTCAGAAAAATCACAAATGACTAAAAATTCACCATTTTGTAATGTATTTTTCGTATTTTTTAAAAAGCTGGATTGTTCTGTCTTAGTGAAATCGTGAGGGATTAAACTTTCTAATTTCAAGCAAAAATATGACACAAACTCATCTACAGGTTTTACAATAGTTTCTATGTCACACCTATCCGTGGTCACCCATTGCTCAAATGATAACTGATCAATATATTTTTCTTCAAACTCAGCGAATAAAGTATTTTCCAATGATGAAGAATCTGGACAATCCGAACAAGATCGTAGATAGCAATTTGATGTTGTATTTTCACACAAAAGACTACCAGTTAACATTTTAATATCCTTTGTTAAATTGATTCTTTCCAAACTATGTAAAATAAGATTAATATTCTCATGGGTTGTGCACACACATTATGTGTTCCTGAATTGGAAAGAAGCTTACATTGCCTTGGCCGAAGGCTTGCAAATGAGGAAAAACCTATTTTAATATTATCGTGAATTTCCTTGAAGCGTGTGTACGCTTCTTTCAAAGTCGTCATCATTAATCGTTTTTGGATTGCTTGACGCTTCCCATCTTTTTTTACTGATACATAATCTTTTTGACCAGGCATAGCTCGACTTACTTCATCATCTTCAAAATATTGAACTACTATTTCTTTTGTCTCATCTGTTAATGCAGTACTAGACCTAGTATTTTTGGTTGAAAGACAGTGATTCTTCAATTGTTTTGCCTCTTTTACTGTATTTCTATTGGTTTTGAACTCATCAATGGCATCCTGAATAGACCACGAACTTGGCAGCATCGACAAAATCAATAATTTTTCTTTCCTTGTCGTGGCTGCATTCGAGAACCTTTCCTTTATATTTATAATTACCTCATCGTAGTCTGTATTTTCCACATCATCAGGTCCTAATTTGAAGAGGTTTCTTCGTACAGCTTCGTTTATTTCACGGTATTTTTTCTCCGGGTAATAAACGTAGTCCATCTTACTCCATTTAATCGGAGTCACTTTTATCCCAGCTATGCCCTCGTTAAAGCGTTCGATGTTGACCTTTTGGATACACTCATCTTCCGATTGATTTGTTGAAACAGATTTCGCTGATGGTACGGTGGCAAGGCTCTCAGCACTTAATACTTCTGGTAATTCCTCAGTTGTTGTCGATACATCTGGCAATTCCTCAGTTGCTGTCGTTTTCGAACTTCCTGCGCTCTGCTCAACCGATGATATACAGATTGCTCTTTTGTCAACGTTTAGACGGCAGGACGTGCAAATGCGTAAATTTGTATTCAATGTGGACATTGGAGCATAACCAGTCGCTTTCAGTTTATCTATGGTGCTTTCGGTGAGATTTCGTAACTCTTTTGAACACTTTTTTCATCAACCGGCCTACAACAGTTGAGAAAGCGGCTACTCATGTTGTTCGTAATATTTCAATAAACAAAATCACTTTTAAGTTTTTACTGACTAGTTTGGTGTCATTTGCTTGACTGAAGAAAAAAAATTACTATAAGATCTTTAACAACCTTAGTAGTAGGGGAAAATACCTATTCTTGGCAGTCTAAGACATTCGCCAAATTAAATGACAAAAATAATGATTAAGTACACTAAAACAAGGTATAGTTCTCAACTGGTATACATTCGTATGCTCTTCCTTTGATGATTGGTGTTCACTTAATATAATATCCTTTACCAGAAACTCAGTAAATTTAATATAAAGTAACAGGTCAACGTTTCTTCTATTGGCATAGCAGTTTCTATTATCAGCAATGATTTTGCTCCCTTCAGCAACTAGACATGGAAGTAGAAAACTAGTAATGTATTGGTGCCAGATGCTGGTTGTTTATATCCTCTAGTAGTAAAATTCATTCATAATAATCGGCCGCACGCTCATCTCCCTTCACTCAATTTTGGAAGAAATTTAATTAATTATCAAAACTGGCTTAAAACAAAACATGAATTTTAGCCTTGGCATCAATTTTATGTCACGTGGAAGATAGGCAAAAACATTTAAACACATTGTAAAACAAATTTTACCCCTTATACGGCCAACAAAAAACAGACGTGAATGGCAGATAGGGTACCCGTGTACCCAGATATTGACAATTTCATAACTTTTACCATTTTTAACCTATTTGAATAATGTTGGCTTTTTTGGAGAAGGGAA
Source organism: Armigeres subalbatus (assembly GCF_024139115.2). Lineage (NCBI taxonomy): Eukaryota > Metazoa > Arthropoda > Insecta > Diptera > Culicidae > Armigeres > Armigeres subalbatus. Next base: position 193,868,385 of record NC_085141.1, read on the forward strand.
CTTACATAATTTTCGTCCGCTGCCAAGATTTACATCTTTTGTCTTTTGTAATGCCTTAGAGTCTTCACGCGTAAGCAAAAGTCTATCAACCAGTTTCAAATATACAACTTGCTCTTTACGGTCCTTAGATTTGAAGGTCCTTATATGATATGTTTGTTTCATCAAAATAATCATGGGGGTTGTGTACAACGTTAAACCAAATCTATACACATAAGATTGAGCTGGAGCCACCTCATTCGTACACTACGTTTCACAGTTGAATAATTGATAATACCCTAAAAGTAGGCAATTATTTATGGTTGAAATGCGCTATGTAGGAACGGGAATGGTTATGATTTTTTTGATGAGCTTGGAAAGTATTAAAGTTGCAAAAGGAAAACGGTTCTGTCAGCCACATAAGGCTTAAAATACTATGTGTGGCTATCACTTTTGATATAATTCATGGTCTGAGCAAAAATCTGAATAGAAGCATTTGTATTCTAACACTTTTTTAAAATAAATGCCAACGCCGGATATTTTGTTCGTAGTTTTGCTAAAATCAAATCACATGGAATTGTGCGTGGTATTTTTTTTTAGCGTTTGTTTGATATGCTCACAAACACATTCTCTCGCTCTATCCCGAAGTGTGCTGCTGCCAAAGAAAACGAACAGTCCCAATTTTATTTAGTGAAACATAGAGCAAATATTGGATACATTTGCTATTTGTGGTAATAATCAAGTGGTAATAAAGTGTAAAAAGTAGTTTACGTACCTAATTTGTCGTATCATATACGATAAAGAGAAGAAACAGGCGATCCAAAAAAGTAAGTAACAGTTTGCTTTTCGTCTGCTGCTTTCTTGGGCGATGCAATAATGGCAAGGATTTCGTAGGTGCAAATTTGTTTCGGTGATTAATGCGTCAAATCTTGCTACTTTTACACCATCAACTTATTCAAATGAAAGCCTAGACTTGAAATTGTGTGATTGAATCAAATTTATGTTCATAAATAGTGTATGTTTGCTGGAAAACGCAAATATTGTTGAGGGTGCCAACAAATGTCGCACCCTGCCAAAGCCGTATTTTACCCTAGTAATTTTTTTGCTTTTTCGTGAGCATTGTCATGGTATGTACCTATCATGCATTTGTTGTTGTTGAAGATACCCGTTTCCTCCCGATCATAAAGTCTATTCTCTAAGAGGTATATTTTTTGCAGGTAAACTATAGACGTACACGTGTATATAAATCTTTGATTTTGCAGCTTTTGTCTTAAAATAACATTTCTGATATGTTTCTATCAACGTTATTATCAACAGGTTTCAACACTATTAAAAGAATTTTTTCGCCAGTCACGTGCAATGAAAATTATGACACTATCAATACTTTTGATCACAACACTGGATCGTGTCTAAGTTTCTTATAGATGCTATGAATAATTAAATCAAAATATCATGAAAACAACTTGTTTTAAATCACGTCCCTTAACAATAAAATCTGCATCAAACTGCAATTCTCGAAATAACTTACACAGAAAAATTTTTTTACAAAATGTGAAAATTGTGAAATGTTTGAAATGTCATAACTTTTTGTTTATTAGTTTACCATCACCAAATTTTTATGGTAGATAGCTAATATAATGGACCGTTTTCCCTAAAAAATTACGTTCGAAAAAAGATAGGGTTTTGAGATATTTGAGTTTTGTGACAAAATGATATTTTTAAAGGCAAAAAAATTTTTTTTTACTTTGCACATTTTCTTAAGAATCACCATTTAGTTGTCTAACTTTGCTGAAAAATCATGACAATCGAACATTCCGTTTTTGCTGTGCAGCTTTTTAAATATTTTTGAACCATTTTCACATACACCCTTTTGAAAAGTTAGTCGTGACTCAATATGAAGATTTGATATCGAAAAATGACGATTTAGATGAAATTGAAAAACTGTGCAGAGTTTCAAATATTTTCGAAATGGTCGCTCAGGATCGACTGACATGCCCCCGTGGAATGCCTCAGTGTCGGAGATTATAACGAACAAAACTGCTGGAGCAATAAAAAAAATCATGCATTCATGCTGAACTAATTTTTTACTAACTAACGAAATTTACTAACAGCCGGACATAACGCCGTTGAATAACATCGGGAAATTATTGAATCTTTGATGTGTGGAATCCCAATATTATCGCATGGATGTTGATCTTTATTGCGGCGAAATTGGAATAATCTTAGCATTTGACAATCATATCGCAATCGATTATCAAGTTGTTGAGCGTTAAGCATTCAGGGCTGCAAATGTTTTGCCCGCGTTCAAACTGCTCGAACCTCGTTTGACTTAAGTGTTCGGTACGAGTAGGAATGGAACAGGTTCACTCACACTGACTTGACCATCGTGGAGTGACTGTGTTTTCAACATTTGTTTACAGGGTTGTATTCGGTAGGGGAAATGAAAAGGACTTGTGGTGGAGCCAACAAGCATAAATGGAACCGAACGGTTACAGAGGAACTTTTGGACGCAATCCTGGAGGAACTACCGGAGGAATTTCTGGATGAACTTTCGGAGGAATTTTCGGACGAAATCCTGAAGGTACTTCCGGACGAAATCCTGGAGAAACCTCCGGACAAAATCCTGGAGGAACTTCTAGAAGAAATCTTGAAGGAACTTCCGAATGAAATTCTGGAGGAGCTTCCGGACGAAATCCTGAAGGAACTTCCGGACGAAGTTCTGGAGAAACTTTCGGACGAAATCTTGGAGAAACTTTCGGATGAAATTGGAGGAACTTCCAAATCAAATCCTGGATGAACTTCCGGAGAAATCCTGAAGGAACTTTCGTACAAAATCTTAGAGAAACTTTCGGACGAAATCCTGTAGGAACTTCCGGAAGAATTCATGGAGAATGTCCGAAGAAATATGTGGACATTATTTTAGAGGAATTTCTTAATGAACTTCCTTTCGAACTTGATGAAAAAAAAATCCTGAGAAACACGTTTAGAAGCTTCTGAAAAAATCCTAGAGAAACATCCGGACGGAATCTCGGAGAAACTTTCGGAAGAAATCCTGGATGAACTTCAGTCGAAATTGTAGTAGAATATTGGTCTATAGTAAGCCATTCATTACCGATATTAATTGAGTAGCCATTCATTACCGATATTAATTGAGTAGGCCTTGGAATGTAGTTCAGTTATACCAAGCTGTCAATAAACCATTCTGTAACCACCCTTCAACCGATAAAGTCGTTACTACAATTTCAGAAGTGGGATACCCTATTTTTTTGTCCCTATAAGTAGAAACGATAATCGGTTTAAATGTCTCGCCTTCGTAGAAGTCCGACTCGAATCCGTCAAGAGCCAGCTGTTCTTGCTGAAATCGACGAAGAAGTTGAGAATGGCTCAAGTCAATCTGTATGCCCTTCAGATTCAGCAAATCAAATTGCCGACACCCAAGCAATACGAAATACCGGTGACGAGGTTCAACAAGTTCCCATGTCGCTCATTTCACCCGCTGCGCAAATAATGAATAATTATAATCAAACTCCAATGCACCCGGACGATGTTAAGAAGTTGGTTCCTTTATTCAACCCTGATGAAGCTACGTCAAATCTGTGGCTGGATGTTTTAGAAAATTTGAAGAAAATTTATGCTTGGCCAGATTCTTCCGTTCTTCATTACGCTGTGACCAGGTTGGGAAAGGTTCCTCGTCTTTGGTATGAAGCCGTACATGTTAAGATTGCTAGTTGGAAGATTTTAAAACAGAATTAAGAAAAGGATTTCCTAATATCGTTGACGAAGCAGATGTTCATTTTCGGTTGATGAAGCGTTTAAAAAGGTTAGACGAAAGTTATGAAAATACGTGTACGAAATAATGGCAATCGGAGAACAGTCAACCTCAGCGAATCAGCTCTTGTCAAATATGTGGTCCATGGAATTCAAGACATTTCCTTCAAGCGATGTTGTCTATGCAGAAATTTGATTCGGTCATGGAGATAATTGCTTGTTTGAAACGGTTCGAGTCTTTGAATGTTATGAAGCATCCTCAAAATTTTCAACAGTCAACTGTAGATAACCGTTGGGTTTGCCATAATTGCAATGAAGTTGGTCACATTTCTAGAAACTGTATGAAAACGGCTGTCAAATGCTCACAGTGTGGTCGATCTGGTCATCTTTTCAAGTTCTGTCGTGGTGGAGCCCCAAATCATTTCAATCAGAATTTGGACTTAGGACATTCCAAACCTACGACCACCGTCTACACATCGAAATTTGGTTTTCAAGCTGCTGATGTTAATCGAGGAAGCACTGCAGGTCGTATTGAATCTGAAACAAATCAGCTAGGTAGTATAGTTAGGATGAAACTAGAGGAAGAGCATTTCATATGTTGCATAAGATTTGATAACTATTTTAAACCATTTGTAACCTTACTCGACACAGGTAGCTCAATTAGTATTATCAAAGCGAGTCTGATTCCATCTCAATTTAAAGTTACGTCATTTACAGACAATATGGAATTCAGAGGGTTGAATGAATCAGTTTTGAGAATATTAGGTACAATTGATACGGAAATGATGGTAAACAATGTTATTTTTAAATTACAGGCTAAGGTAGTCCCGGACGAGACCATGTACCCGGATTGTATTATTGGACGCGATTTTATTCGAGAAAATGATGTCAAAATTATTCATGAGCGGGACTTGATAACAATTCAATGAGAATCATCTTCCTTCAAAAAGAAATCTGGCAATATTGTTGAAGCTAAGGATTTTCTTAATGAACTTTATTTTTCAGAACTTAACAACTCACCAATAAGTGTTCATACTGTTGATAATTTGGATATTGGTGATAGTAAAATAGATATAAACGATGTTAATCAGATTAAATCTCTTTTCGCTGCACATTATTTAAATGTTTCTAGATCAACAGATCCGGAAGTAATTCATCAAATGAATATTGAATTAAATTGTTACAAACCATTTTATTTTTCTGCAAGACGATTTTCTTTCCAACAGAAAAGGAAATTGAAAGCACTATAGAAAATTATTAAAGGAAGGTATAATTGTTGAAAGTAACTCTCCTTATGCCAGCAGAGTTGTGTTAGTTAAAAAGAGAGATGGATCATTTAGAATGTGTGTTGATTATAGGGAATTGAATAAACAAACCGTCAAAGATAGATACCCAATTCCACTAATCTTCTTGATCAGTTGCGAGGGAAACAATATTTTTCTAGTTTAGATTTGAAAAGTGGCTATCATCAATTAAGACTTTCTGAAAATTCAACCAAATATACTGCATTCATTACACATATGGGACAATACGAATATAAAAGGGTGCCTTTTGGATTATGTAACGCACCATCTGCTTTTATGAGATTCATTCACCATGTTTTCCGAAAATTGATTAAAACTGGTAAATTGGTAATATATTTGGATGATATTTTAATTGCAACAGATACTATTGAAGAACATATCATTATTTTGAAACAGGTGTTCGAAATATTAAATAAGAATTTACTTGTACTTCAACTGACCAAATGTTCATTCATGAAAACAGAAACTGAGTTTTGGGTTATAAAATATCAAATCAAGGAATTTGTCCAAGTGATCGTCACACAGAATGTTTAAAACATTTTCCGGTTCCAAAGAACCAAACTGAAGTACAACGTTTTATAGGCTTGGCTAGTTATTTCAGAAGATTTATTCACCAATTTTCTATAATTGCAAGCCCTTTATATAGTTTAATCAATAAAAAGAACAAAACATTTGATTTTGGAGTTGAACAAATGAAAGCTTTTGAACTTTTAAAAACAAAATTGATTAGTGAACCTGTTTTGAAAATTTATAATCCAACAGCACCAACTGAACTACACACTGATGCTAGTAGTCATGGTTTCGGAGGAGTATTATTACAAAACAGTCTGATGAACAATATCATCCTGTGATGTATTTTATTAAACGTACTTCACCATCAGAAGCAAAACTTCATTCATTTGAATTAGAAACTTTGGCATTATATAGCAGTATCAAAAGATTCCAAGTTTACTTACACGGCATTCATTTCAAATTAGTAACTGATTGTAATGCTCTTTCGGGAACTTTAAAAAAGAAAGACATAAATCCAAAAATCGCGAGATGGGAAATTTCTCTTTCAGAATTCGACTTTGAACCAGTACACAGATCTTCTAATAACATGAGGCATGTAGATGCATTGTCAAGAATTTATAGTCCAATTTATTTTATTGAAAATAATAATAATGATTTTGAAAGAGCATTGTTGGCATGTCAATTAAGAGATTCTGATATTAATCAAATCCGGGATAAACTTCAAGTAACAGAACATAAATTTTACGAGTTGCGTGATGGAATGGTTTACCGTAAATTTAAAAATAGATTATTGTTTTATGTTCCTCATGATATGATTAATCGTGTTATAAAATCATGCCATGATGATTTAGGACATTTTGGGTGCGATAAAGTTTGTGAAATCATACTGAGATGTTATTGGTTTCCTAAAATGAAAGAAAAGGTAATTAGCTATGTTAAAAGTTGTCTTAAATGTGTAATGTTTACTAAAAAATCAAATAAATATGATGGAGAATTACAAAATATTGATAAAGGTAATACTCCTTTCGAGACAATTCATATTGATCATTATGGTCCTTTAAATTTAACCAATTCAAATTTTAAGTATATTTTTGGAATTGTAGATGGATTCACCAAATTTATAAAACTATTTCCTTGTAAAACTACTAACACGAGTGAAGTATAAAACATTTACGTAGCTATTTTTCCAGCTATTCAACCCCAACTAGAATTGTTTCCGTTAGAGGTATTAATTTTACAGCCAATAGTTTCATCGCTTTTGTGAGTGATTCAAATGTTAGGCAAATATTAATTCCATCAGCTTGTTCAAAACCATATGGCCAAATTGAACGCTTCAATAATACATTAACACCATTGTTGGCAAAGCTGATCAACTCTTTTCTCTTTGAAGGTTAAACCAGGATTTTGAAGCAAGCTGAAATATTGATGAATAACAGCGTCAATAGAAGTATTGGCGAAACTCCCTCGATGTTATTATTTGGAGTAAATCAGCGATGTAACATTGATGATGAAATAAGGAGTTATCTAGAAGCAAAATTAAATTCGGAAAGAGATTTAACTGAAATGAGACAAAATGCTGCAGAAAAGATTAAAACAGTTCAAGAAAACAACAAAAGAGTGTATGATAAGAAATGTAAAATTAATAGTACTTTTAATGTTGATGATTTGGTGTTCATTCCAAATAGGCCTGAATCTGGAGTAGCTCGTAAACTTCAAAAACAATTTAAAGGTCCGTACAGAATTAAGAAGGTTCTACCAAATAACAGATTTGTAGTTGCAGATATTGATGGTTTACAAACAAATCGGGTTCCGTTCAGTTCGGTTTTCGATCCGTGCAATTTGAGGCTTTGGACGCCAACTGATATCTAATAATGCACTTCGGGTCGAAGTCTCTTTCAGGATGGCCGAGTTGTAGTAGAATATTGGTCTATAGTAAGCCATTCATTACCGATATTAATTGAGTAGCCATTCATTACCGATATTAATTGAGTAGGCCTTGGAATGTAGTTCAGTTATACCAAGCTGTCAATAAACCATTCTGTAACCACCCTTCAACCGATAAAGTCGTTACTACAAAATCTTCAAGGAACTTCCAGACGAAATCCTGGAGGAACTTCCGGACGAAGTCCTGGAGGAACTTCCGGACGAAGTCCTGGAGGAACTTTCAGACGAAATCCTGGAGGAACTACCGGAAGAATGTTTGGATGAACTTTCGGAGGAGTTTTCGGACAAAATCCTTAAAGAACTTCTAGACAAAATCATGGAGAAACTCCTGAACGAAATCCTGGAGGAACTTCTGAACGAAATCCTGAAGAAACTTCCGGATGAAATTCTGAAGAAACATCCGAACGAAATCCTGGAGGAACTTCTGGACGAAGTCCTGAAGGAACTTCGGACGAATTTTTTTTCTTCTTTATTAAAGAGGCTTTCAGCCCTTGGCTTGTTCAATTCTGGCCCGGACGAAATCCTGGAGAAACTTTCCGACAAAATCATGGAGAAACTTTCGGACGAAATCCTGGAGAAACATCTGGAGGAACTTTTAGACGCCATCCTGGAGGAACTACCGGAGGAATTTCTGGATGAGCTTTCGGATGAATTGTCGGACAAAATCGATAAAAAAAATTCCTGACGAACACTACAATATCTATGTATTGTAGAAATTGCAAAGAACTATGCGGGAGTTCCGATTAAATTGTCGTGGAAATTCCAAAGAATTTGCCGTGAGATATTCGAGAGAATTCTGTGTGTGGTCCGAATAATTTCTTCGTAGAACGATGATGAACGACCATGTGTTCCCGAGGAAATTTCGAAATTATTCACAAGGATATTCCAAAGACTTTTCGAAGGAAATTCTTAAGAAATTCCCGGAGAAGTTTCAAAAAGTTTTTCGAGGGAAAAAGGAAAAATGCAGAGAACATTCTAACAAAATCTGAAAAAAATGCGAAGAATCTTCCGAAGATTTTTTCGAAGAGTTTCCCGAAGAAATTCAGATGATTTATCCGATAAATTAAAGATAAAAATAAAAATAAAGAATAGGGTCTTCACTTCGATTAATTTTGCGATGAAATTCCGCAGAATTTCTAGCGGTACTACCGAAAATCTTCCATTGGAAGTTCTAAAGAATCCATCGAGGAACGTCCAGAATATTCCGAATAATTTCTGAGAAAATTGCTGTAAATAATTCCCGAGAACATTCCTAAGAATTTTACAATAAAAACCCAGATTAATCCACCTAGCGGTGATGGCGCCTTTCTCGCGCAAAAAGGTAATAAATGTAGCCTTTACGCTTACACCTCGATGATGTACAAGAAAGGCAAAATAGCTACACCGTCTAATGTTATGATAGAAAATTTACACTAGTAGACGACAGATGGCGCTGCCAAAAGTTTCTCGAATTTCCTATGTTCGAATTTTGACTTTCGGACAATTTCATAGTACTATGAAACTGAACGAAGAGCATATTTACGCCTAAATGCGTGCAACACGAGCATCTTTATAGTACGATGAAACTCTTAATGGGAGCAAGCCGCGAATAAACTTTAAAAATATTCATAGATGCAAGGCATTTTTCATTACAGATTATTGTTCTATGTCACTATATCTCATCACTATTTTAATATTATCTATTTTTTGCAATTTGCAATTATTATGAAATTCAATAGTGATCAACAGCGTTTTAGTCTCTGTCGGATGCAACTTGTTGCAAGAAAATCGGTTAAGAGTTTCTATGTGAAAATTTGGCTAATGTTTTTTATGGCATTTTGTGCACACATACACGCACACACATACACACACACACACGCACACACGGACAGACAGACATTTGTTCAGCTCATCGAGCTGAGTCGAATGGTATATAACACTATGGGTCTCCGGGACTTCTATCAAAAGTTCGAATTTGGAGTGAAATGATAGCCTTTCGGTACAACTTAGTTGTACGAGAAAGGCAAAAACGAATGATTTCCCGATGAAATTTCGATTCAGAAGAACTTTTCAACATATTGGAAATATTGTTATTACTAAATGATCAAAATCAGCCTTACACCTTAGCTTGAAATGACATGAATGTCTTGTTTTTGGATTGATAGATTAAACTTGTTTTTCCCACATTCGCATACTTGCTCTAAAATGCTATGGTTAACTGTACTCTGGCTGTGATAAAAATATTTACATCAACTGTTTTGTTGAAAACCATATTTTGATGTTTTTGGAAACCTTTTGAAAAATGGGCTGAAACGATTGTTTCAAATATACCACAAAATAAAGGTAAAGGAAGTAATGCTACTAACCAGAGAATGACTTCTACGGAATTCAACGATTCTCAGAAAGATTGATCCAACGGATAAAGCATATTTACAAACTTAACTTTCATAACAGATTTAAAAAGCAGACAATCATAATCGATTTTCCAAGAAGGATTATGCAATTAAGCGAATTTAAACCATAATTATTTGTTGGATCAAAACTGTTTACGTAACATAATTTCGCCTCATCAAACTTTTGTTATCTCTGCTCCATGAACCCCATCGGTTTTGTATAAGCCAAACCATTTCAGCCACTCACCGAGGAGGAATTCAAATGCTGGCAAGATTATGTCAACGAGTGCGTTTCCTTCTTCGATATAGTCGAAAAGGGAAGGAAAAGGTTGCTCTAGGATTCGCTCTTTAATGATATTTGGCGCTGGCAGAATTTGGTTGGGGTTACTACCGGCCAGAGCAAATTGTAGCAATTAAAGATGGATGGCAGCATAAGTGGCCATGGACTGGCATTGTGTAACGAGTTTCCTGAGCTTTTGTATGGGCATTATGTATAGAACCTACAAGTCTAATTGTAGTTTTGTATCGGAGCGTGACGGTTCTCAGCTTTGGGAGAAGTGATCATTGATATACGAGACAGCTGTGCTGAATATTTCAGCAATCGTCGTAAAAAAGGTGGAACCAGCACTCGCTCTTCAGTAGCATTGTGTTATGGATCCTTTGGGAGCTGCTTCCGTTATATAAACGTGATAATAAAAAATACTCTCATTGGATCGGATAATGGTCACGTCATTATTGCTATGTACATATTTCATTGAGAAACTCACCGAGCTACCCTTGCCACAATCACTTATTCATTTTTCGGTATAATACGTAAAACTTTTGTCCTTCTTGTTCGCACTCAATGTCAATAGCCCTTAAAGTTTTTTTTTTCTCGAAAAGGAGTTTTCCCCAATGGCATTTTGAGCTTTTACTTATGGTCTTCTTGTACATGCCTTCTATATCTATTTCAACACTACTGTCTATACTACCTTTTGCTTATTGGAGTGTTCGGTGGTTTATGCCCTCAACTGTTTTGCTTTATATTGCGACATTTGGACGAGATGCTAGTGCAAAAAGTGAACAATTGGAAAAGTTTCTCATGTTTACAGTTTGAGGAAAGTTCAACGAAAAATAGCAAAGATATTGCGGCAGTTGTTACTATAAGCATTTATTAGTTACGTGTGTGCGAACAAAGCTTGTATTACATCACTGTAATGAAACAAAACGGGCAATACAATAACATCATCAAATTGTCCTCCTTTACAGTCTGTAATTAATACAGTGAATTACAAACAAGAGTCGTAAATGTTGTATTTATCCTTTTTATCGCTACGAAGCTCGTGAACATGTTTCTTGATAGTAAACAAAAAACCCTGATTAATCCACCTGGCGGTGTGGACTCAGCTTTCTAACTGGAATTTGCCCTGCTTCACAATTAAAAGTTCTTTTAGCATAGCATGCATATTAGGGCAGTTCAAATTTCAAAAATGTTCGAAAATTTCAATTCCCATGTGTCTATTAGCATCATTTTGGTAATATAGGAGTCCTGGCAGAATTTCAGACAATTTGGTGGCCATTTAGGGGTGGCGCGAAGTCAATTTATGTTTATATGGAAATTTGTATGGGAAAAACTTAAAATTTATTCAAGTCTCCCCACAACTGTCTATTTGTGATAAATTCAAATAGACATCTCCAACCTCCATTTTTGGAATCTATTTGAGCTCAACCAGTGGATAACTCATTAATTTTAATTTACATTTCCACTGCTACATTGAGGCTAATTACACCATTTTAGCCATTTATATCATATTCACACTGTCAATAGAATCGTTCAATCCACTCATAACTAATGTGTTATCCGGAGGTCTCATTTATATAGTTTCCAAAAAGGGATGTTGGGGATGTTTATTTGAATTCATCACAAATCGACAGTTATAGGGAGACTTGAATAAATTTTAAGTTTTTCCCATACAAATTTCCATATAAACATAAATTGACTTCGCGCCACCCCTAAATGGTCACCGAATTGCCTGAAATTTTGCCAGGACTCCTATATTACCAAAAAGATGCTAATTGACATATGGGAGTTGCACTTTTCGAACATTTTTGAAATTTGAACTGCCCTAATGCATATGTATCCTGTGTGACAAGTATGATGGTCCCAGCATATCCAGGCAATCTATAATGTTTCCCACCCTAAAATATTCAATGCCGAACAGATAATTAAACATGCCATCTCCGGATTGGCCATCCTACGCCTTTGCTAATGTGTTAGAAAATCTGAAAACATGTTAGAAAAGTTATAAAATCTTCCACTGGGATATAGCCCCTTCGCAGCTTAGTGTTCATTAAGCACTGCCACAGTTATTAACGCACCCACGGGGCAAAATGGTTCGTAAAATCACTCATATAAACATTTGCAGGACATTTCTAAACGAATATTATCTTTACAATTCAATATTAGCTATTTATTATCGAGCTGCTATGGTAAGATTGAGCATAACCCTCTAATTTTCACTAGAGTTTAACGTTTTCTGATTCTTTCACCCCACTCCCTTAACCGTAAGATTTTCGTTGGATCCGCTAAGATACACAAACAACCATGCGTTCTCCGTTGTTTTGAATAGAAGATCATTGTGAAATGTATCTAGTTTTGCAAATTTTGTATCTGCAACTTGAAATGGTTCAATATTCTTGTTCGCCTCGCATATAAAATAAAATACCAAAAAAATAAATCCAAAAATTAATATGCAAACACCACCATGGAGAAATTGAAAACTAAATCGACTACATCTGCATCAGCCACAAATGGAGATGTAGCCCTCTTAACCTTTCGGGACTCGCTTAGTCCTGAATCACTCATGCAGCCTCGCCTTCGTTGTGAACGACTAGCGAGCTTTTTTCACTAGTGTTGTACTTTTTACAACGGTGCGAGTCCCCGAAGGTCAACGGTGACATCGCGTATGACCATCACCATCTAATTGGTGAGATCCGATTACGCATTGCTCGGATTCAGCGGCGGGAGGAAAGTCGGACGGCGGTTTAACACACGCCTATTAAAAGTTCTAGCTGTGAAGAGATCGCTCATTGCAGAACTCGGGCAGCGAATTTCCGGAAGGTGGCCGCGTAGAAGAGCAGGGGACGGTATGTCTTCATCGAAACAAGAGAGGACAACCTGGGTGAGCTGCTCACTCAGCGGAAGGAGTGAATTATAGAGGCAACCTTGTAACTGCTGCCGACGTCCATACGTCTTTGCAGTGAACGTCCGCACGTCCCAAACTAGCTCTCCAAGCTTGAGATGCTCAGGGTTCGCCATCTACCTGCTTGTGGGACATTACGGCAAGAAAGCTGGAGAAAGGTGGACTGAACAACAATGTAATCGACGCAATTGCATGCAAATAGGGATAGCCTATTAAAGTAATTAACACTATAAACAGATTTTTACTGATATTTTATTTTTTCGTTTTTAAATGGGAAGGGTTAGTAGTTAGGAATAGGGTAGGGGTGCGACCGTTGACGAAGTTGGGGTCCATGGTTGGCATGCGCATGTAGTGGGACATACCTGTGGTACTCTACGGTACCGGCAACGGGGTTCGCCGAGATCCATTCTCGACTAGTCGAAGTTAACTGCCGAAATGAAGGTTGACCACGGAGAAGTTCGTTCTGATCCCGGTTCCGTCGAGGCTTGAATTGCATTTTCGTCGGGCTTGACCGCGTCTCCGCGGGTGGATGCCGGCTAGTATCATAGGGTTGGACACGTGGATAGTGAATCAAACTGACGTAGCTTTTCACAAACGATGGGAAAATGGATGTTGGCCACGAAGACGTTTCTTCTGAGGAGACCGGTGAGGCTTTTTCTCGGCTTCGGGGGTGGAGGATAGTTGGCTAGACTGCCGGTGTTGTACACGAGGAAGGTGGTCTAATCCGTCGTCGCTTCTTCCCAGATACACGAACTGGAAGCTGGCGAGGCTGCTGCGTTGGACAACTGACCGACAGCTGGGTATTCGTCGGGGCTTCTTCTCGGCTCCGCCGTGGTGGCAGCCAGCCAGGCTGTAGAGTTCTGGTCACGAGATGGCGAGCAAGAGTGATGAATTTCCGGTGAACTTCCACACCGCTTGGTGGGCACTTTTCTTGGGTCGCTCGGAAAATGGGAAACTCTTGAGAAGAGTACTGCTACCATGGAAGAATGGCCACGGAAAAAAGTCCACTTGTCGACTTTAAAATGTATTCGGTCGTTTTTAACCTTCCGCGTGGGTTTCTCTTGACTAATCCGATTCAGATCCTACGTCCACCGCTGTCTCTAAAACGACTCCCCTCTCAATCGACAATCTCCTTTTCGTCTCACCATCTTCGTTCATTCGGCTTCGGGTATTACGTTGCCTTTTCGTTCGTTTCGCTCCTTGAGCAAAAATCAGGGAAGGGGATAGGTACACTCTTATAAAAAACCTGCAAAATGATCAATATTGTATTCTATGAACTATATGCAAGTGTGTCGATTCCTACGTTGTTACCACATACGGCAACAACCTGGCTTAGAACTGAGGAAAGTAGAAAAATACGAGCTCAGACAACGGTATTTGGCTCTAGAGAAAAAAACCAAAGGCTGTCAAAGGCAGGACAAGCGAGCGTCGGTGGACTCCCTGACCGATGAAGAGGATAAAGCTGCAACAACTGGCAGTATTCGCCTCCTCTGCGATATCTCACCACGCCTGAGTGGAGCAAAGATGAATCTGAGGATGTCGGTGAACGACGCGTCAGGTCAGTTACTCTCCGACCCAGTTACTCACTTCGAACAATTTCTTCAAGTGTCGACACCGACCAACCATCAACATATCGGCATGCGCTACCTAGGGTGCGTTGTATTACCCGCATCAACTCCGAAACTCCATCATTGCAGGAGATTGAAGAAGCCATCCCAAGCATGAAATCCAACAAGACTTCCAGGGTTAGCAGAGATTATCAAAACTGACCCCGTACTATCTTCGCAAAAGTTGCATCAACTATTCTACAATATCTGGAAAACCTCGACTTTTCCGGGCGACTGGATGCAGTTAGTCTAAATCGGATATAGAAGAAAATAGACACGACTCTCTGACGGCAGCAGGCAGGATTCCGCCCCGGAATGTGTGGACCATATTCCCTAGAAGCACGTGCAACATCTTTCGAATAGCTGCTTGTTCCTCAACCGTCTAAGACGAATTAAGTACTCTCCATTTAATTCCACCAATTATTTTCGATATCTTTGCAGATACGTATTTCGACCACAACTGTGTGGTCGTCTTCAGTGTCTTGTACTTGACTCGACTTAGTAGCCACTAGATTTTTTTTTTTTTTTTATATCTTTATTAAAGTGATTTTTAAGATGGTACAAAGTTCATCACTTAAAGAGTAGAGTAGCCACTAGATGTAGTAGTCACTGAATGTTGAGTTTTGCCAAAAACTATTGATCTGTATCGAAAAAATCGAAAGGTTCGGTGTCAATTTGTTCAAAAACAGTTTTTTGTTGTTTTTTCGAAATTGTGTAAAATGGACTTATGCAGTTTCTCAAACAAATGATTCAATTGTCATTTTCATTATTCCAGCTTTGCTGCACCGCTTCTTCTTCTTCTTATTGGCATTACACCCCCACACTGGGACAGATCCGCCTCGCAGCTTAGTGTTCATTGAGCACTTCCACATTTATTAACTGCGGGGTTTCTAAGCCAGGTTACCATTTTTGCATTCGTATATCATGAGGCTAACACGATGATACTTTTATGCCCAGGGAAGTCGAGACAATTTCCAATCCGAAAATTACCTAGACTGGCATCGGGAATCGAACCCAGCCACCCTCAGCATGGCTTTGCTTTGTAGCCGCGCGTCTTACCGCACGGCTAAGGAGGGCCCCAAAAAAAAATGCACCGCGGCATGCGTGAATTAATAAAAATGGCAGGTGTGATGCTTCCGTATTGGGTGAGGTGCCCTTGAAAACGCGAGTAAATTTAGTTTTGGATTCCAGGAGGCTTTTCCTTGAGCGAACTTTCTTCCTTCAAAGAATATTTATTTATTTCTAAAATTATGAAATATTTTGACAAGCAATATTGACAACAATGTCCCAGTCAGTGGGTTATATTATGCCAAAGGAAAAAAAGCTTTAGCGGGGCTGTGTGTGGGATTATAAATATCAAGCTCTGCTGCGTATCAAGTATGAAACAAAACAGCACAGCATTTTGATTCGATTTGAATATACACTTAGGTCGCTTTTTACGCGGATAGATTTGCAGTCTTCGGTCTACATCAATTTCCAGGCAGCTTCTTGTGACGCGCTTATCTGATTTGTGTTTAAACAAAAGATAATCTTGTCTGGAGTATTGCCGTCGAAGAAAGGCAAAATTATGAGAACAGATCCACAAACAACTGAAAATTATGTGCGATTAAAATAATAGTGACAAAGAATTAAAGAGCTTTTATTGAATCACCTAATAAAAATTATATGGTTTCATCATTGAAAAGACAGGGATAACTTTCCTTGTGTAAAAGAAGTTATTGACTTGATATCCTATATATTTACTATTCCGGTTCCTTATTTCATAGATCCTATGATACCACTTTCGAGCATAACTGATCCATATTGATATAGATTTCATTATTCATGCTTGCTGCGGCAATATTTTCATTCTACAATCATAAAAAGGAATTGAACAGCAAATGAGCATGTTTCTTATTTTTGTTACTTTTTCAGCAATAATGGTTGATCAATTTTTGAAGCCTTTCTGGATTCATGCGTTTCCAATTCACATAACGGTCTTAGTAGCTTGAACAAATTTGACGATAGCTATTTTTATTACAAAAAAAATCGTTCGAGCCATCTGAAGGCTATATGGTGGAAAACAACATAAAAGATATAATGAAGTTGATATCTCATTAACTAAACTCTAACATTTGGAGTCGTAATTACCTACCCTTTTGCAATTAAATAGGAATCGTAAACTAATTTTCCACTACATTTGCAATTGCTCACACGGTATCATCAAGTGTAATGCCATTTAATCAACTTGTTTTGTAGTTGTAGCAATCAGTTTTCCAAATTGGATCGCGCACATACAACGTACGACGAACTTTTTCAAATTAAATTCCTTTCAGCATTTCTGTACGCCACCACGCATGATGATTTTTCGGTGACGATGCCGCAGCAAAATGTAAGAGTACGTCGGATGCTGTGAATCGGTGGCTATTGAACGATTGCAACAGCGTGGGGTTCTGCGCTTGACAAGATTAAATCAAATTTTGTCAACCGATATTAGTATCCGTCCTCAATATGCACATTGTGGTGACATCGGGAGAAGTAGAATTACTGTCAAGAAACAATGAAATAATGGAATAATTGCCTAGAGTACTGAACAATTAACTCTCATTAATCAACCATTATTGGGGTAGGTTTCCACTTAAATCGAGAGTCGATAATTTCTCCTTACTCATTTTTTCACATGAGCCGATGTCTTGAAATGGATATATGTATGGTCATATTGATTCATTTTACATTCATTTTTAGGTCACAGATAACACTGAATCAACACTTTTATGTTAGAATAATTGTCCGATTTTAGACCCCTAGGAGTGCTAACAAAAATCGGCTAATATCTATTTAATGGCACATTTTAAACAAGTGAACGTCACATCATACCGTAGAATAGTGGTTCTCAACCTGGGGTGCATGTATCCCTGAAGGTTCCTAAAGCAAAAACACCTAATTGCGGATGTTGTATTGTAATACAAAAAAAATCTTTCATTGTCAATCTTAATTCTTGATAGTGCATAATTGGACATAATAAGCATGTTCATTAATTCATAGTTGCTACTTCGTTCTCACCGGAATTAGTGAAGTGGTGCAGTTAACGAGTAAATTGTGAATTGTTAAAGTCACAGATTTTATAATATAGGTGAATTACATCTGGTCAACAAGAAAAGGAAACTACCGTCGGACTGGACTTGTTTTAATATAATAAGGGCTCATTTTGCTACCAAAATGAAGTACATAGCAAATTTCCTGTTATATTTAGGACACATTATAGCAAGACAAGCGCGCCTTTTTTCGAAGGTGTTGTACTTTTTACAACGGTGCGAGTCCCGGAAGGTTAAGATACAATAGCTTTATACTGATCGCAACGGAGATTGCGAATGAACAAGTGAATTCATTCCTATATGGAAATTGTACGTAAATCTATCAACCGCTAAAATCATCACAGGCGAAACGTAATTAAAGTTGCTCTACATTTGTTTGAATGGTTTCACATACGAAAAAAAAAATCAATATTCAGATGAAATAACATTGAAATCGGTTTGTTTAATAAGGCAACCGCAAGAGGCAACTGACTCTAAACTTTCGACAGTATCCAGAAATACTAACAAATACTACGTCATATCAATGGTAATCTTCCGTTGATGTCTTTTATAACATCATTTTAAATATTATTACTGAAGAGGTTCCAATAAGGAAAAAAAGGCGGAACGGAAATTCGAAATGTCCAATTTGGTATAATAGACAGATAAAAAATTTAAGGAATCGCAAACAAAAATTACATAAAAATTACAAACTAGACAATTCGAATGAAAATTTGGAAAAATATTTAGACATCTGCGATCAATTAAAACTAGCAATTGATGTAGCATTTGAAGAGTGTAATACGAAAACAGAAAACGAAATAAAGTCATGCCCAAAGAACTTCTTCAATTACGTAAAATCAAAATTAAAATCAGACAATTTTCCCTCATCCATGTATTTAGATGAACGCGTCGGTAATTCCTCGGAAGACATCTGTAATCTGTTTGGAGATTTCTTCCAAGAAATATACACCACCTTTTCGGAACAAGATCGCGACCTTGATTTTTTTGCGCCTGTCCCAGAATTTGCTAGGGATATTGGTGTTAATCAGATCATGGTAAACGATATTCTAAACGCTTTAAAAAACATAGATGCATCTAAAGGCTCTGGCCCTGATGGTATTCCACCGGTATTTTTGAAGAGTCTGGCTAAAGAGCTGACGGCACCTTTATTTTGGCTCTTCAAATTGTCACTGGAATCCGGAAGTTTTCCCAGGGTATGGAAAAGCTCTTACCTTCTTACCTTATCTTCAAATCGGGCAAAAAATCGGACATTCGTAATTACCGTGGAATAACCATTATCTCTTGCATTCCCAAACTTTTTGAATCCATTATTAATGAAAAATTATTTTCACAACTTAAAAACAGAATTACAAATAAACAGCACGGATTTTTTAAAGGTCGCTCAACCGCTACAAATTTAATAGAATTCATTGATTATACTCTACATGCGATGGATAATGGTAACTACGTGGAAGCTCTGTACACTGACTTTAGCAAGGCGTTTGATCGCATTGACATTCCATTGTTACTCTTCAAATTGCAAAAAATTGGAATTGAGTCAGGACTCCTTAGATGGCTTGAATCTTACCTCACAGACCGGCAACAAATAATTAAATTTAATGGAAAGAAGTCCAATCCCATTCAAGTCACTTCAGGAGTTCCACAAGGCTCCATCTTGGCCCTTCTTTATTTATATTGTATGTAAATGACATTTCCCTCATTCTCAAAATATAAAGCTTTTTAATTTATGCCGATGACATAAAGTTATTTATGGAAATAAAAAATGAAGGCGACATTATCGTATTCCAGAATGAAATACAGATGTTTTATACATGGTGCAGAAAAATACTATTGCAACTGAATGTAATGGAATGCCACCAAATATCATTCAGCAGAAATACAATAACAACAAATACACAAACTGTACTGAAAAACAAAACTGTAGAAAGAAATGAAAGAGTTAGGGATTTAGGGTGATTTTAGATTCAAAACTAACTCTTGTTGATCACTATAACACAATCATTCACAAAGCTAATAATATGCTAGGTGTTATCAAGCGCTTCTGTTTCAACTTTCAGGATCCCTACACAATCAAAACACTATATATTTCATATGTACGATCCATACTGGAGTATTGTAGCATTGTATGGTCGCCTTACTTAACAACACATGAAGAAAGAATAGAATCAGTACAAAAACAATTTCTACTATACGCTCTTCGTAAATTAGGTTGGACGTCATTTCCTCTTCCATCTTATGAATCACGTTGCATGCTTATAAACATACAAACATTGAAACAGCGTCGAGAGTTTGCAACGGTTTCATTTGTTAACTATATAGTATCTCAACGTGTTGACTCAACTGAAATTTTGTCGAAATTAAATTTTTACATACCTTCTCGGCTACTTCGACATAGGACATGAAAAAAAAACTTTAAACTAAACTTAACCTATTTTATACTAAGGGTACAAGGAGTTAATCGTTGCAATAGAAGATTGCAACGATTTTTGTCTAAAATTGGAAATTATTTTGTTGGACATTTGTTGCAATGTCTCAATATTAGAAATTCTATGAAGTTCATTGGTACTATACCACGGAGGCAACTTCAGAATCATTTTCAAAATTTTATTTTGAATCCTCTGAGTGCCTTCTTTCTGGTATTGCAGCAACTAGTCCATATTGGCACAGCATACAACATGGCAGGTCTAAAAATTTGTTTGTAAATCAAAAGTTTGTTCTTAAGACAAAGTTTTGATTTTCTGTTTATAAGTGGATATAGGCACTTAATATATTTGTTACATTTGGCTTGAAGGCCTTCAATGTGCTCTTTAAACGTTAATTCTTGACCTAGCAGACGTCCTACATATTTCCCTCCGCGAGACCAATTAATTGGAACCCCACCCATAGTGAACATATGTTCGCTAGAAGGTTTCAAATAGCAAGCTCTCGGCTTATGTGGGCAATTTATAAGCTGAGTTTTGGAAGCATTCAGGGAAATTTTCCATTTTGCAAGTAAGTGGAGAAAATATCCAAACTTTTTGCAATCTACTACAAATGACACGAAGGCTTCGCCCTTTGGCTGAAAGGCCCGTGTCATCTGCAAACAAAGATTTTTGACACCCTGGTGGTAAATCCGGTAAGTCAGAAGTAAAATGTTATACAATATGGGCCCCAGTATGCTGCCTTGGGGACACCAGCCCTTACAGGTAATCTATCAGATTTAGTATTCTGATAGTTTACCTGCAGTGAGCGATCTGATAAATAATTTTGGATCAGTTTAATGATGTACAGAGGAAAATTAAAATTCATCAATTTTACAATCAAACCTTCATGCCAAACACTGTCAAATGCTTTCTCTATATCAAGAAGAGTAACTCCAGTCGAATATCCTTCAGATTTGTTGAGCCGAATTAAGCTCGGAACTCTTAATAACTGATGAGTGGTTGAATGCCCATGGCGAAAACGAAATTGCTCATCAGCAAAAATAGAATTGTCATTAATATGAACCATCATTCTATTTAAAATAATCTTTTCAAACAGTTTGCTTATTAAAGAAAGCAAACTGATTGGGCGATAACTAGAAGCCTCAGCTGGATTTTTGTCCGGCTTCAAAATTGGCACAACTTTGGCGTATTTCCATTTATCTGGAATGTATGCCAATTGAAAACATTTGTTAAATAAATTAACCAAAAGGATAAAGAGCTCTCAGGAAGTTTTTGATAAGTATGTAGAAAATACCATCATCACCCAGGGCTTTCATATTTTTAAATTTTCTAGTAATAGATCTCACTTCATCCAAATTGGTTCCCAACGAAGGGTCAAAACATTCTCTTGATTGAGAATGTCTTCGAAGCTCCGTGTAACCTGATCCTCAATTGGACTAGTGAGACCTAGACTAAAATTATGGGCACTCTCGAACTGCTGAGCAAGTTTTTGAGCCTTTTCGCCATTAGTTAATAAAATTTTATTTCCCTCTTTAAGCGCTGGAATTGGCTTTTGAGGTTTTTAAGAATTTTGTTAATTTCCAAAAGGGTTTCGAACTGGGATCCAACTTCGAGACATTATTCTCAAAGTTGGTATTTCTCAGAGTAGCAAAACGTTTTTTAATTTCATTTTGCAAATCTCGCCAAATAACTTTCAACGCGGGATCGCGAGTTCTTTGGTATTGCCTTCTTCTCACATTTTTAAGACGGATCAGTAGCTGAAGATCGTCGTCAATAATAATGGAGTTGAATTTAATTTCACATTTCGGAATTGCAATGCCTCTGGCTTCGACAATTAAATTTGTCAAAGATACGAGAGCATTATCAATATCACTTTTGGTATCGAAAGGAATATCAACATCAAAATTCCTATCGATATACGTTTTATATAAATCCCAATCAGCTCTATGATAATTAAAAGTAGAGCTGATTGGATTATAAATGGCTTCTTGTGAGATTTCAAATGTCACAGGAAGGTGATCAGAGTCAAAGTCAGCATGAGTTACCAATTGGCCACACAGCTGACTTGAATCCGTTAAAACTAAATCAATTGTAGAAGGATTTCGACTGGAAGAAAAACAAGTTGGTCCATTGGGATATTGAATAGTATAATATCCCGCAGAACAATCTTCAAATAAAATTTTGCCGTTGGAATTGCTTTGAGCATTATTCCATGAACGGTGTTTGGCATTGAAGTCACCAATTACGAAGAATTTTGATTTGTTGCGAGTCAGAATTTGAAGATCAGCTTTCAACAAATTCTTTTGCTGCCCATTGCATTGAAAAGGCAAGTAGGCTGCAATGAAGGAAAATTTACCAAAATTTGTTTCAACAGAAACTCCCAAGGTTTCAAAAACTTTGGTTTCAAACGAAGAAAATAATTTATGTTTGATACGTCTATTGATGACAATGGCGACCCCACCACAGGCGCTGTCAAGACGATCATTTCTGTAGATAAAATAGTTTAGATCTCTTTTAATGGAGAGTCCTGGTTTTAAATACGTTTCAGTTATAATGGCAATATGCACATTATGAACTGAAAGGAAGTTGAATAATTCATCTTCCTTACCCTTTAGAGAGCGGGCATTCCAATTTAGAACTTTCACACAATTATTTGGATCCATTGAAACGGAGTCCGATAACAATTGTTTGTGTGTACTTTATACCAACCTGAACAGCTTCAGGAATGGTATTTGCTTTGAACATTGCATCAATCATGTGATGCAATTGTTCAGTTAAAAATCAAATCGGAAGCAGTCATGCTACCTGAATCGGCAACATGACCGTTATTTTCCGTTGGGACATGGGTATAAACCTTATTTTGAGAAGAGAAATTTGGTCTACCAGCAGCGATGTTTGCATACGTAGGTACATTCGAAAAATTGGAATTTACTGAAGTGCTTGCTACCCGTTGACGAGCGGCAAAATTTGTTTGTGAATTTTGGTGGGTATGAATTGCTCGACCGGTAACCGGTTTCGAAATTTGAGCGTTTGAAAAATTTCTACCCGGCGAATCTGGGATCCGATTGGAATTTCCCGTCATCAATTTTGCACGGGAATTCAAAACTTTTTTGCGTGAAGGGCATTCCCAGAAATTGGATTTAAGATTGCCCCCACAATTTGCGCACTTAAATTTATTGGTATCTTCTCTCACAGGACATGCGTCCTTGGCGTGAGAGGTTCCACCACAAATCATGCATTTAGCATCCATGTGATAATGTTTGGTTCCATGACCCCACTTTTGGCACTTACGGCACTGGGTAGGGTTTTGAAATTTCCCCAGGCCTGCGGAAATGTTCCCATGTAACACGGACATGAGACATAATACAGGCCTTTTCCAAACTTTTCATATTATTTAGTTCACTTTTGTTAAAATGAACTAAATAAAATTCTTGAGAAATGCCCTCTGGGAAGTACCAGAATGGGATTTCTTTTCATCTTAATTACTTGGACTGGTGAAAATCCAAGTAATTGAGAAATTTCAATTTTAATCTCATCCAGTGATTTGTCATCACTGGGGAGACCTTTCAAGACGACTTTGAACAATCGCTCAGTTTTGTCGTCGTATGTGAAGAATTTATGGCGCTTCTCAGTTAAATACTGAAGAAGACGTTTGCGATCGTCAAAGGATCCCGGCAAAACGCGGCAGTCACCCTTCCTAGCAATCTGAAATGAAACCTTGATCCCCTGAAGGTTACTCAAAATCTCATTCCTAAAGCCAGAAAACTCGGCAACAGATACCACAATCGGCGGAATCCTTTGCTTTTCGCATGAATCGAATCACCTGGGCTAGATTCGATTTGCTCAATATCATCATTAATCAAATCGAACTGATTGCTCAGTTCGATTTGAGAAGAATTATTTCCGATATTAGAGTTAGAAGGAAGATCTGAATTCTCCAGCTTCCTTCTATTTTTCCGCGCTTGGGCAGGACGGTCTTGTAACCTTGTTTCTTTGATGGAAGTGGAGAATTCAGAGACTCACCCTTCCTCTTGTTTTATTAATGCTCATTGCTGAGCGTGGAGACGTGACCTTCTAAGAGGTTTTTTCCCAGAACGGTGTCCCTGCAGGATTACCACCGCTTGTCGGAATTTTACTTCCGCAAACGGGTCCAACGTAAAACGAAGGCACGGGTCCTTGCAAAGATCGTAACGGGATCAGTGGGTACAAATAGCGCTAAGAAGCACCGTTGAAATTAAAATAGCTTCGGGTAGTATTAAAAACTTCCTTCCGCAAAGAGAGAAAGAACCGCACAGCACGAAAGCACGATGCGGTCTGACGACATAGGACATTATTTTTCACTAACCACCGCCGAACAAATTATGCCAAATTTGGACCTCTTAACCGAATGATGGCTGTTTATAATCAACACTGCGAAGCTATTGACTTAACAATGTCTCGGCATAACATTAAACAATATTTTCAAAAAACAAACATAAGAAATTCAACAATTTAAATTCATAATTACAAACAACTCTAGCAAAAAAATTATTTTTTTTTTACGTTTTTTATTGTATTTCATAATCTACTATAGCATTACGGTTTTATGGCATTAGAAATATAAAATGCGGTTTGAATGTTTTCTAAAATCTGTAGGAGGTAGAAAACAGGTGTTTTCAAAATGGGGCAGCACTGTGTTTCGTTAACACTCCTCCGACCGTGCCTCCCAAACAGTCGGAACGCTATTTTCAAATCGCTATATCTCAGCCGTTAATGAACCGATTTGAACAATTTAGGGACTCACAAATTTTCCCGTCCATCAAGATTTGTCTGAGATGTTGAGACCTCCGATCGGACCAAAAATGACCTCTGTGGACCTCCAAACGTCGGAGCAAGTCGTGATTTTCATACAAATTTCGTGGTTGGTGCTCACCAGCTTGATGTTCATGCTAATATTAGTAAGATATTTCGAAATCCGTGAGATTTAGAAAGTTTCCGTCTTCTACAATTTTGTTCAGGAGTCCAAAACAATACTGTCACTGATTATATTATTTCGGAACTCGTCCGCTTGGCGGCGCTAGTGTATATGAGAAAGATCGCTGGGTCAAATATTTCGAAATCTGTAAGATTTAGAAAGCTGCCGTCTTCTACAATTTTGTTCAGAAGTGTAAAACCATACTGTCGCAGATCATATTATTTCGAACCCGTCTGCTAGGCGGCGCTAGTGTATATGGGAATACTCGTTGGGTCAAATATTTCGGAATACGAAAGAATTAGTATGTCGTCTTCTACAATTTTGTTCAGGAGGCCAAAACCATACTGTCGCAGATCATATTATTTCTGAACTCGTCCGCTTGGCGGCGCTAGTGTATATGAGAAAGATCGCTGGGTCAAATATTTCGGAATCCGTAAGACTGAGAAAGCAGTCGTCTTTTACAATTTTGTGCAGGAGGCCAAAACCATACTGTTGAAGATCATATTATTTCGAAACTCGTCCGCTTGGCGGCGCTAGTGTATATGAGAAAGATCGCTGGGTCAAATATTTCGAAATCTGTAAGATTTAGAAAGCTGACGTCTTCTACAATCTTGTTCAGGAGTGTAAAACCATACTGTCGAGGATCATATTGTCTCGGAACTCGCCCGCTTGGTGGCGCTAGTGTATATGAGAATACTCGTTGGGTCAAATATTTTGGAATTCGCAAGATTCAAAAAGCTGTCGTCTTTTACAATTTTGTTCAGGAGGCCAAAACCATACTGTCGCTGATTATATTATTTCGGAACTCGTCCGCTTGGCGACGCTAGTGTATATGAGAATACTCGTTGGGTCAAATATTTTGGAATTCGCAAGATTCAAAAAGCTGTCGTCTTTTACAATTTTGTTCAGGAGGCCAAAACCATACTGTCCCACAGGTTGTCCTACGCTCAGGGAAAAAATTCTGCTCTTTGGTTTTACTCCATCTGAACGATTTTATAGTCATAACTGAGTAAGTTTAACTAATAGAGAGATATTTGAATTTTCTAAATGTTATAGCAAACTGTCAAAAAAATTCACACCAGGAATTCCTCCGGAAGTTCCTCGAAGAGTTCCTTCGGAAGTTCCCCCAAGAATTCCTCCAAAAGTTCCTTCAGGAATTCCTCCAGAAGAACCTTCAGAAATTCCTCCGGAAGTTCCTCCAGGAATTCCTCCGGAAGTTCCTCCAGGAATTCATCCGGAAGTTCCTCCAGGAATTCCTCCGGAAGTTCCTCTAGGAATTCCTCCGGAAGTTCCTCTAGCAATTCCTCCGGAAGTTCCTCTAGGAATACCTCCGGAAGTTCCTCTAGGAATTCCTCCGGAAGTTCCTCCAGGAATTCCTCCGGAAGTTCCTCTAGGAATTCCTCCGGAAGTTCCTCTAGGAATTCCTCCGGAAGTTCCTCCAGGAATTCCTCCGGAAGTTCCTCCAGGAATTCCTCCCGAAGTTCCTCCAGGAATTCCTCCTGAAGTTCCTCCAGGAATTCCTCCGGAAGTTCCTCCAGAAATTCCTCCGGAAGTTCCTCCAGGAATTCCTCCGGAAGTTCCTCCAGGAATTCCTCCGGAAGTTCCTCCAGGAATTCCTCCGGAAGTTCCTCCAGGAATTCCTGTGAAAGTTCCCCCAGGAATTCCTCCGGAAGTTCCTCCAGGAATTCCTCCGAAAAGTTCCTCCATGAATTCCTCCGGAAGTTCCTCCATGAATTCCTCCGGAAGTTCCTCCAGGAATTCCTCCGGAAGTTCCTCCAGGAATTCCTCCGGAAGTTCCTCCAGGAATTCCTCCGGAAGTTCCTCCAGGAATTCCTCCGGAAGTTCCTCCAGGAATTCCTCCGGAAGTTCCTCCAGGAATTCCTCCGGAAGTTCCTCCAGGAATTCCTCCGGAAGTTCCTCCAGGAATTCCTCCGGAAGTTCCTCCAGGAATTCCTCCGGAAGTTCCTCCAGGAATTCCTCCGGAAGTTCCTCCAGGAATTCCTCCGGAAGTTCCTCCAGGAATTCCTCCGGAAGTTCCTCCAGGAATTCCTCCGGAAGTTCCTCCAGGAATTCCTCCGGAAGTTCCTCCAGGAATTCCTCCGGAAGTTCCTCCAGGAATTCCTCCGGAAGTTCCTCTAGAAATTCCTCCGGAAGTTCCTCTAGGAATCCCTCCGGAAGTTCCTCTAGGAATCCCTCCGGAAGTTCCTTCAGGAATTCCTCCGGAAGTTTCTCTAGAAATTCCTCCGGAAGTTCCTCTAGGAATTCCTCCGGAAGTTCCTCCAGGAATTCCTCCGGAAGTTCCTCCAGGAATTCCTCCGGAAGTTCCTCCAGGAATTCCTCCGGAAGTTCCTCCAGGAGTTCCTCCGGAAGTTCCTCCAGGAGTTCCTCCGGAAGTTCCTCCAGGAGTTCCTCCGGAAGTTCCTCCAGGAGTTCCTCCGGAAGTTCCTCCAGGAATTCCTTCGGAACTTCCACCAGGAATTCCTCCGGAAGTTCCTCCAGGAATTTCTCCGGAAGTTCCTCCAGGAATTCCCCCGGAAGTTCCTCCAGGAATTCCTGTGGAAGTTCCTCCAGGAATTCCTGTGGAACTTCCTCCAGGAATTCCTGTGGAACTTCCTCCAGGAATTCCTGCGGAACTTCCTCTAGGAATTCCTGCGGAAGTTCCTCTAGGAATTCCTGCGGAAGTTCCTCTAGGAATTCCTGCGGAAGTTCCTCCAGGAATTCCTGCGGAAGTCTTCTTTCTTCTTCTTATTGGCATTACATCCCCACACTGGGACAGAGCCGCCTCGCAGCTTAGTGTTCATTAAGCACTTCCACAGTTATTAACTGCGAGGTTTCTAATCCAGGTTACCATTTTTGCATTCGTATATCATGAGGCTAACACGATGATACTTTATTGCCCAGGGAAGTCGAGATAATTTCCAATCCGAAAATTGCCTAGACCAGCACCGGGAATCGAACCCAGCCACCCTCAGCATGGTCTTGCTTTATAGCCGCGCGTCTTACCTCACGGCTAAGGAGGGTCCTCCGGAATTCCTCCGGAAGTTCCTCCAGGAATTCCTCCGGAAGTTCCTCCAGGAATTCCTCCGGAAGTTCCTCCAGGAATTCCTCCGAAGTTCCTCCAGGAATTCCTCCGAAGTTCCTCCAGGAATTCCTCCGGAAGTTCCTCCAGGAATTCCTCCGGAAGTTCCTCCAGGAATTCCTCCGAAGTTGCTCCAGGAATTCCTCCGGAAGTTCCTCCATGGATTCCTCCGGAAGTTCCTCCAGGAATCCCTCTGTAAGTTCCTCCAGGAATTCCTCCGGAAGTTCCTCCAGGAATTCTTCCTGAAGTTCCTCCAGGATTTCCTCCGGAAGTTTTTCCAGGAATTCCTCTTGAAATTCCTCCAGGAGTTCCTCCGGAAATTCCTCAAAGAGTTCATCCAGGTATTCCTCCAGAACTACCTCCAGGAATTCCTCCGGAAATTCATCCAGGAATTCCTCCGAAGTTCCTCCAGGAATTCCTCCGAAGTTCCTCCAGGAATTCCTCCGGAAGTTCCTCCAGGAATTCCTCCGGAAGTTCCTCCAGGAATTCCTCCGGAAGTTCCTCCAGGAATTCCTCCGAAGTTCCTCTAGGAATTCCTCCGAAGTTCCTTCAGGAATTCCTCCGGAAGTTCCTCCAGGAATTCCTCCGAAGTTCCTCTAGGAATTCCTCCGGAAGTTCCTCTAGGAATTCCTCCGGAAGTTCCTCTAGGAATACCTCCGGAAGTTCCTCTAGGAATTCCTCCGGAAGTTCCTCCAGGAATTCCTCCGGAAGTTCCTCTAGGAATTCCTCCGGAAGTTCCTCTAGGAATTCCTCCGGAAGTTCCTCCAGGAATTCCTCCGGAAGTTCCTCCAGGAATTCCTCCGGAAGTTCCTCTAGGAATTCCTCCGGAAGTTCCTCTAGGAATTCCTCCGGAAGTTCCTCCAGGAATTCCTCCGGAAGTTCCTCCAGGAATTCCTCCCGAAGTTCCTCCAGGAATTCCTCCCGAAGTTCCTCCAGGAATTCCTCCGGAAGTTCCTCCAGAAATTCCTCCGGAAGTTCCTCCAGGAATTCCTCCGGAAGTTCCTCCAGGAATTCCTCCGGAAGTTCCTCCAGGAATTCCTCCGGAAGTTCCTCCAGGAATTCCTGTGAAAGTTCCCCCAGGAATTCCTCCGGAAGTTCCTCCAGGAATTCCTCCGAAAAGTTCCTCCATGAATTCCTCCGGAAGTTCCTTCATGAACTTCTCCGGAAGTTCCTCCAGGAATTCCTCCGACAGTTTATCCAGGAATTCCTCCGGAAGTTCCTCCAGGAATTCCTCCGGAAGTTCCTCCAGGAATTCCTCCGGAAGTTCCTCCAGGAATTCCTCCGGAAGTTCCTCCAGGAATTCCTCCGGAAGTTCCTCCAGGAATTCCTCCGGAAGTTCCTCCAGGAATTTCTCCGAAAGTTAAACAAGGAATTCTTTCGGAAGTTCCTCCAAGAATTCCTCCGGAAGCTCCTCCATGAAATCCTGCGAAAGTTCTTCCAGGAATTCCTCCGAAGGTTCTTCCAGGAATTTCTCCGGAAGTTCCTCCAGAAATTCCTCCGGAAGTTCCTCCAGGAATTCCTTCGAAGTTCCTACAGAAATTCCTCCGGAAGTTCCTCTAGGAATTCCTCCGGAAGTTCCTCTAGGAATTCCTCCGGAAGTTCCTCTAGGAATTCCTCCGGAAGTTCCTCTAGGAATTCCTCCGGAAGTTCCTCTAGGAATTCCTCCGGAAGTTCCTCTAGGAATTCCTCCGGAAGTTCCTCCAGGAATTCCTCCGAAAGTTCCTCCAGGAATTCCTCCGAAAGTTCCTCCAGGAATTCCTCCGGAAGTTCCTCCAGGAGTTCCTCCGGAAGTTCCTCCAGGAGTTCCTCCGGAAGTTCCTCCAGGAGTTCCTCCGGAAGTTCCTCCAGGAGTTCCTCCGGAAGTTCCTCCAGGAATTCCTTCGGAACTTCCACCAGGAATTCCTCCGGAAGTTCCTCCAGGAATTTCTCCGGAAGTTCCTCCAGGAATTCCCCCGGAAGTTCCTCCAGGAATTCCTGTGGAAGTTCCTCCAGGAATTCCTGTGGAAGTTCCTCCAGGAATTCCTGTGGAACTTCCTCCAGGAATTCCTGCGGAACTTCCTCTAGGAATTCCTGCGGAAGTTCCTCTAGGAATTCCTGCGGAAGTTCCTCTAGGAATTCCTGCGGAAGTTCCTCCAGGAATTCCTGCGGAAGTCTTCTTTCTTCTTCTTATTGGCATTACATCCCCACACTGGGACAGAGCCGCCTCGCAGCTTAGTGTTCATTAAGCACTTCCACAGTTATTAACTGCGAGGTTTCTAATCCAGGTTACCATTTTTGCATTCGTATATCATGAGGCTAACACGATGATACTTTATTGCCCAGGGAAGTCGAGATAATTTCCAATCCGAAAATTGCCTAGACCAGCACCGGGAATCGAACCCAGCCACCCTCAGCATGGTCTTGCTTTATAGCCGCGCGTCTTACCTCACGGCTAAGGAGGGTCCTCCGGAATTCCTCCGGAAGTTCCTCCAGGAATTCCTCCGGAAGTTCCTCCAGGAATTCCTCCGGAAGTTCCTCCAGGAATTCCTCCGGAAGTTCCTCCAGGAATTCCTCCGGAAGTTCCTCCAGGAATTCCTCCGGAAGTTCCTCCAGGAATTCCTCCGGAAGTTCCTCCAGGAATTCCTCCGGAAGTTCCTCCAGGAATTCCTCCGGAAGTTCCTCCAGGAATTCCTCCGGAAGTTGCTCCAGGAATTCCTCCGGAAGTTCCTCCAGGAATTCCTCCGGAAGTTCCTCCAGGAATTGTTCCTCCAGGAATTCCTCCGGAAGTTCCTCCAGGAATTCCTCCGGAAGTTCCTCCAGGAATTCCTCCGGAAGTTCCTCCAGGAATTCCTCCGGAAGTTCCTCCAGGAATTCCTCCGGAAGTTCCTCCAGGAATTCCTCCGGAAGTTCCTCCAGGAATTCCTCCGGAAGTTCCTCCAGGAATTCCCCCGGAAGTTCCTCCAGGAATTCCTCCAGGAATTCCTCCGGAAGTTCCTCCAGGAATTCCTCCGGAAGTTCCTCCAGGAATTCCTCCGGAAGTTCCTCCAGGAATTCCTCCGGAAGTTCCTCCAGGAATTCCTCCGGAAGTTCTTCCAGGAATATCTTCGGAAGTTCCTCAAGGATTCCCTCCGAAAGTTCCTCTAGGAATTCCTCCGGAAGTTTCTCCAAGAATTCCTCCGAAAGTTCCTTGAGGAATGCATCCAGAAGTTCCTCCAGGAATTTCTCCGAAAGTTCGTCAAAGGATTCCTCCGGAAGTTCCTCCAGGAGTTCCTCCGGAAGTTCCTCCAGGAGTTCCTCCGGAAGTTCCTCCAGGAGTTCCTCCGGAAGTTCCTCCGGAAGTTCCTCCAGGAATTCCTTCTGAACTTCCACCAGGAATTCCTCCGGAAGTTCCTCCAGGAATTTCTCCGGAAGTTCCTCCAGGAATTCCCCCGGAAGTTCCTCCAGGAATTCCAGTGGAAGTTCCTCCAGGAATTCCTGTGGAACTTCCTCCAGGAATTCCTGCGGAAGTTCCTCCAGGAATTCCTGCGGAAGTCTTCTTTCTTCTTCTTATTGGCATTACATCCCCACACTGGGACAGAGCCGCCTCGCAGCTTAGTGTTCATTAAGCACTTCCACAGTTATTAACTGCGAGGTTTCTAAGCCAGGTTACCATTTTTGCATTCGTATATCATGAGGCTAACACGATGATACTTTATTGCCCAGGGAAGTCGAGATAATTTCCAATCCGAAAATTGCCTAGACCAGCACCGGGAATCGAACCCAGCCACCCTCAGCATGGTCTTGCTTTATAGCCGCGCGTCTTACCTCACGGCTAAGGAGGGTCCTCCGAAATTCCTCCGGAAGTTCCTCCAGGAATTCCTCCGGAAGTTCCTCCAGGAATTCCTCCGGAAGTTCCTCCAGGAATTCCTCCGGAAGTTCCTCCAGGAATTCCTCCGGAAGTTCCTCCAGGAATTCCTCCGGAAGTTCCTCCAGGAATTCCTCCGGAAGTTCCTCCAGGAATTCCTCCGGAAGTTCCTCCAGGAATTCCTCCGGAAGTTCCTCCAGGAATTCCTCCGGAAGTTCCTCCAGGAATTCCTCCGGAAGTTCCTCCAGGAATTCCTCCGGAAGTTCCTCCAGGAATTCCTCCGGAAGTTCCTCCAGGAATTCCTCCGGAAGTTCCTCCAGGAATTCCTCCGGAAGTTCCTCCAGGAATTCCTCCGGAAGTTCCTCCAGGAATTCCTCCGGAAGTTCCTCCAGGAATTTCTCCGGAAGTTCCTCCAGGAATTCCTCCGGAAGTTCCTCCAGGAGTTCCTCCGGAAGTTCCTCCAGGAGTTCCTCCGGAAGTTCCTCCAGGAGTTCCTCCGGAAGTTCCTCCAGGAATTCCTTCGGAACTTCCACCAGGAATTCCTCCGGAAGTTCCTCCAGGAATTTCTCCGGAAGTTCCTCCAGGAATTCCCCCGGAAGTTCCTCCAGGAATTCCAGTGGAAGTTCCTCCAGGAATTCCTGTGGAACTTCCTCCAGGAATTCCTGCGGAAGTTCCTCCAGGAATTCCTGCGGAAGTCTTCTTTCTTCTTCTTATTGGCATTACATCCCCACACTGGGACAGAGCCGCCTCGCAGCTTAGTGTTCATTAAGCACTTCCACAGTTATTAACTGCGAGGTTTCTAAGCCAGGTTACCATTTTTGCATTCGTATATCATGAGGCTAACACGATGATACTTTTTTATTGCCCAGGAAGTCGAGATAATTTCCAATCCGAAAATTGCCTAGACCAGCACCGGGAATCGAACCCAGCCACCCTCAGCATGGTCTTGCTTTATAGCCGCGTCTTACCTCACGGCTAAGGAGGGTCCTCCGAAATTCCTCCGGAAGTTCCTCCAGGAATTCCTCCGGAAGTTCCTCCAGGAATTCCTCCGGAAGTTCCTCCAGGAATTCCTCCGGAAGTTCCTCCAGGAATTCCTCCGGAAGTTCCTCCAGGAATTCCTCCGGAAGTTCCTCCAGGAATTCCTCCGGAAGTTCCTCCAGGAATTCCTCCGGAAGTTCCTCCAGGAATTCCTCCGGAAGTTCCTCCAGGAATTCCTCCGGAAGTTCCTCCAGGAATTCCTCCGGAAGTTGCTCCAGGAATTCCTCCGGAAGTTCCTCCAGGAATTCCTCCGGAAGTTCCTCCAGGAATTCCTCCGGAAGTTCCTCCAGGAATTTCTCCGGAAGTTCCTCCAGGAATTCCTCCGGAAGTTCCTCCAGGAATTCCTCCGGAAGTTCCTCCAGGAATTCCTCCTGAAGTTCCTCCAGGAATTCCTCCGGAAGTTCCTCCAGGAATTCCTCCGGAAGTTCCTCCAGGAATTCCTCCGGAAGTTCCTCCAGGAATTCCTCCGGAAGTTCCTCCTGGGATTTCTCCGGAAGTTCCTCCGTCCTTCATCCAGTAATTCCTTCAAAAGCTCACCCAGGAATTCTCCAGAAGTTCATCTAGAAATTCCTCTGGAAGTGGTGTGGCGCGGCAGCTACAGGTCTAGTTTTGACCTACTGAACATATTGAGCAAATTTCAACTTTCTAAGTTTCACGGATCCCAAAATATCAAACCCAATGAGTATTCCCATATATACCAGCTCCGTGTAGCGATGCTGGAGCTTGGACCGATGCAGCTGTCGCTGCCAGTCGCTTGTGCGGCTGTAGCGGTGGGAGTATTGGAATCGCACGACGGCGAGCCGGGATGGCTGGAAAGTTCACCTCGTTGATTACAGGAACACGGTTCTTCTTCGGAATGGTCCTGGTGGAAGCCTTCATCCGGATTTCCAGGAACTTGGCTCGCTTTGGGCAGCCCTTTGTGGTGGCCCGATGTTTATCGCCACAGTTGGCGCACTTGGGATCGGCCACCTCCATTTTGTGGCACTCGTCAGTCGGATGGTGTTCGCCACACTTGTTGCAGCGCGGCTTCATGCGGCAGTTCCTGGTGCCGTGCCCGAAATTGAAGCAGTTGGTACATTGCGTGACATCGCGGTGCACTGTCCGATATCGCTCCCAGTCAACGACGGTGTAATTTATAACGCCAACCAGCTTCAGGTCCTGGATCAGGTAAAGCTGGTAGCGATATCTCCTCGCCTTGTCGTGACGAGCGATCTTGTGCACGGCTACTGGCTTCAGTCCGCAAGTTTCAAGCTCTGCTTGGAGCTCTTTCTCCTTCATGGACTCTCCTTCCGTGGAGTCCTCGCAGCAAAGCCTTGAGCGGCTTCGTGCCGGTGTGGTCATGAGTGTAGTACTTATAATTGTGGACCTCGAGGAACTCCACGACGGATTGATGATTGTCCTTGTTTGCCGGCATCACTTTCACGCCCTCGCTGCAGAGCCGAAAAGTACATTTCAGCCCCTTAGCGATCAGCTGGCGAATTTTTGGGCATAAATCCGGCGGATCGCCATTCACAAACACGGGCGGGCACTTCTCCTTCCGCTCCGGTTGCACCTGCGGCAGCTGCGATTGCTGCTTCTTCCTCTTTTTTGGCGGATTGTCGGCGTCATCAAGCGGCAACGGCGAGAACATGTTGCTCTGCAAAAGCTGTTTGGAGGGCTTACCCGCGCCTCCAAGAGCAGTACGCTTAGGCACTTTTCCAGCGACCGAATCGGCCACCGAGTCTTCCATGACGGGTCCGGGAGAAAATAACGCCAACGCGACGAAGCGAAAACGTAAACAGCGAACGAACGAGAAAAAACACTTGGAAAAAATGCGCAAGCAAAAAACACGTTCGTACGTGCTGCTGTCTCAAACTGGAATCGATCGGATCCCTTTGTTCTTTGTATCCCAGCGCCTTCTGGTGAAAATGTCATACGAAACATTGTTTCGTGTAACATGCTCGCAAGGTGGTGGTAGAGGAATTGAGCGATCGATTTTTAGAAAAATGTTCAAGTTGTTACGTCTGTTCGTCTGTGGTTTTAGCTAGGTTTTAGCCTCCTGAACAAAATTGTAGAAGACGCCAGCTTAAAATATTTGACCCAACGAGTATTCCCATTTACACTAGCGCCGCCAAGCGGACGAGTTCCGAAATAATATGATCTGCGACAGCATGGTTCTGCACTCCTGAACAAGATTGTAGAAGATGGCGGCTTTCCAAATCCTACAAATTCCGAAATATTTGACCCAACGAGCATTCCCATATACACTAGTTCCGCTAAGCGGAAGAGTTCCGAAATTATATTATCTTTGACAGTATGGTTTTACACTCCTGAACAAAATTGTAGAAGACGTCAGCTTTCTAAATCTTTCGGATTCAGAAAAATTTGACCCAACGAGCTTTCTCATATACACTAGCGCCGCCAAACGGACGAGTTCCGAAATAATATGATCTGCTACTGTATGGTTTTGGCCTCCTGAACTAAATTGTAGAAGACGTAAGCTTTCTAAATCTTTTTTATTCCGAAATTTTTGACCCAGAGATCTTTGTCATATACACTAGCACCACCAAGCAGACGAGATTCGAAATAATATGATCTGCGACAGTATGGTTCTACACTCCTGAACAAGATTGTAGAAGACGGCAGCTTTCCAAATCCTACAGATTCCGAAATATTTGACCCAACGGGCATTCCCATATACACTAGCGCCGCTAAGTGGACGAGTTCCGAAATAATATGATCTGCGACAGTATGGTTTTACACTCCTGAGAAAAATTGTAGAAGACGTCAGCTTTCTAATTCTTTCGTATTCCGAAATATTTGACCCATCGAGTATTCCCATATACACTAGCGCCGCCTAGCGGACGGGTTCCGAAATAATATGATCTGCGACAGTATGGTTTTACACTTCTGAACAAGATTGTAGAAGACGGCAGCTTTCTAAATCTCACAGATTTCGAAATATTTGACCCAGCGATCTTTCTCATATACACTAGCGCCGCCAAGCGGACGAGCTCCGAAATAATATAATCAGCGACAGTATGGTTTTGGCCTCCTGAACAAAATTGTAAAAGACGACAGCTTTCTAAGTCTTACGGATTCCGAAATATTTGACCCAGCGATCTTTCTCATATACACTAGCGCCGCCAAGCGGACGAGTTCCGAAATAATATGATCTGCGACAGTATAGTTTTGGCCTCCTGAACAAAATTGTAGAAGACGACAGCTTTCTAAATCTTTCGTATTCCGAAATATTTGACCCAACGAGTATTCCCATATACACTAGCGCCGCCAAGCGGACGAGTTCCGGAATAATATAATCAGCGACAGTATGGTTTTGGCCTCCTGAACGAAATTGTAGAAGACGGCAACTATCTAAATCTCACGGATTTCGAAATATCTTACTAATATTAGCATGAACATCAAGCTGGTGAGCACCAACCACGCAATTTGTATGAAAATCACGACTTGCTCCGACGTTTGGAGTTCCACAGAGGTCATTTTTGGTCCGATCGGAGGTCTCAACATCTCAGACAAATCTTGATGGACGGGAAAATTTGTGAGTCCCTAAATTATTCAAATCGGTTCACTAACGGCTGAGATATAGCGATTTGAAAATAGTGTCTTTCGAGGCATGGTCGTTCGTGTAAGTAAAACCTATCATGGTCGGAGGAGTGTTAACTAGCAAACGCCATAACAACCGAACTACCGAACCGTATTGTTGTTTGACGAAAATCATGGATACTAGAAATACCACGAAATACTATTGCGGGACAATGAGTAATATTTTCGCAATGTTTAGAGTTGGTTGCCCCTTGGGCAACCGTTACAATGCGTTACAGTTCAAAGCATAGATATATAGCTAAAAATTTCTTAATGGGCTTATTAAGTTTATGACGAAATCGTGAATTTAAAACGTAGGGAAAAGTCTAATTGATGATAAGATTAATTGACCTACACTGAAAATTCGCCTTTGAACGGATAAAATTAGGGGTATCCAAAATGAGTACATTTTATGCTCCAAGGACAACTTGTAGTATGGACAAGAAAGTCATTAAAAATAATTATAACAATACTAATACAGGAAGAAGAAAGAGTATGAAGAACAAGTAAATAGCGAGGCGCAGGAAAAAATGGAGCAGAATGATATGCGGAGGTGTTATGAGACTGTTAATAGCGTGCGAAGAAAG
The DNA here is from genome assembly GCF_024139115.2 of Armigeres subalbatus. NCBI lineage: Eukaryota > Metazoa > Arthropoda > Insecta > Diptera > Culicidae > Armigeres > Armigeres subalbatus. Next base: position 193,905,614 of record NC_085141.1, read on the forward strand.
ACAACGCCATCTCTCGTCATGTGCAACGACCAAGAAGTGAATTTGCTGACAGATAAAACCGAAGTGGCTGCCAGGTGGAAGCAACACTTCGAGACTTTGTTGAATAGTGGAAGTGACGGTGCATCGGTAAGCAGAATAAATATTTGTCTTGGAGCCTTGGACTCACATACACTAGATGAGGTTATTAAAGAGCAGAAAAACAATAAGGCTGCGGGGAAGGACTAGCTCCCGGCTGAACTTCTCAAACATGGCAGTGTGCAGCTTTATGAAGAAAAAATATTTTAAGCTCTTTTTAGTGGAATGTATTCAACCGTCTAAGACATGTTTAGTACTCTTAGTACTCTCCATTTAATTCCACTAATTATTCTAATTATTATTAAAAGCATTGAATTAACTTTTTCACCTTAAACAATGGCTAATAAATGCATAAATAAAGAAAACATTAGCCTCGATTGCGTTTTAACGCTTTTTAGAGAGAAAACATTTTTCGGTGAGTGATCGAAGCGATGCGATTCTGTCCGAGAAACTCAAGCGCGATGCTCCCTCTACAGAATCGCAAGCGAGTTAACTCGTACATGAAGCATCGATGATTCAGATTTGAGTATGATTTTACCAACACTGGCTGACTGTAGATCAAGAATCAATAAAAACTACGCAAAGATATGGTCACTTCCGTAAAAAACTTTCGGGGTCGTATACAAGACCACGACCGCTAAACGTAAACTTCGTTAAACCAAACTGAACCATTTATTCCACTCTATATAAAATAGAAGGAACTATCCCACCGACACTATACCCAGCTTTAGCAGCATCTCCCACTCCGGAGGGAGTAGGGACACCAGTATCTAGTAGATGGACCCAAGGAGCTAAACTTTACTAAGGTGGCGCAGATCAGCGCTGAGTGCCACTAGTCGTCTCTTTCACTCTCCCGCTGATCTTATGTAACGCAAATAGTGACGTCACTATTTGCGTTGCATAAGATCAGCGGGAGATTGAAAGAGACGACTAGTGACACGCAGCGCTGATCTGCGCCACCTTAGTAAAGTCTAGCTCCTTGAGCTGGTCCAGCCCATTAATGCACCTCAGTTCAACAATTGATAATACCCTAAAAGTAGGCAAATACCAAGGATTGGATTTGTAACAGTTCCGGGTGTTCTACGAAATTGACATTTGTTCAGGGTGTATGGCCAATCCCGTACCGTTTTCACGGAAATAGCCATCTCTGTGTATACCTGACGGATTTTCGATCTGCAGCCAGCATTGATCAGAATATTAACTCTAGTTTCTGGGGAAAGTATAAAACATTATGAGAGTAAACGTCACATAAAATGACAAGCAGAAGAAAAAAAAACTTGGGGTTGTATACAGGACACGTCCGCGCGACGTAAACTACGTCAAACAAAATATAGTACACTGAACCAATTATTCCGCTCTATATAGAAGAGAAGGAACCATCCCACCGACACTACTACCCAGCTTTAGCAGCGTCTCCCACTCTGTGAGGGAGTAGGGACTGTCTAGCAGCTGGGCCACCCTATTCATGCACCCCAGTTCAACAATTGATAATACCCTAAAAGTAGGCAATTACCAAGGATTGGGACGCGTTGTATAGGGGATGCATGCTACCTGAAAGAACTAAATTTTTCAATAGTTTAGCGTTGATACTCAAAAGTTTCAATACTACTGGCAAATTGGTAGAGAGTTTGGGAATCGATTGATATATGAATCTTTGAAATCCATTGAAAGATAAAGGACCTATAATTGTTACAAATCTTACATGATTTCGTGACGGTCCCCAATTTTGAAAATATCATTTTACACCCTGAATCCGAGTCTTCCCCTTAGACGTAGTTTACGTCAAAAAAGGCGTTTTTAACATACCCTTGGAAAACACGGAACATCTCCGGTGGCCAAGGGTCAATCTAAGGTTTAACATAAGGACAGTATACTAGAAGAGTTTACGCGTCCGATGGTCCTTGTTTTATCAAAATCGGATCATTCTGCGCAAAGTTATACTAATTTGAACTTCGACAAAATTTCGCCTATCTCAATCTCTCAATCTATTTGCCTAACCGCTGTACATCTACGCATATCTTAAATTCTTGAACATGCGATGTAACCAAGTTATAATAGCTCATCGTGCATTGTTGTTAACCGTGAAGTAGGCAACTAAATTTCAAGTAAGGCAGCTTGAAGGCATTTTTGGTATGATATGGCAACAAGATATGAAAAACACTTATGGAGTATTAACTCATCACTAACGAACCATGTCTCGTATGTTCACGAGTATGAGGAAATGACGAGTAGTAGGTGGCGCAATACTCGGCTAATCGGAGCGTCCATCTTGACGTTTAACAAAGTTTTTTTTTTTTTTTTTTGTGTGCCTTTATTAAAGAGACTTTCAGCCCGAGGCTGGCTCGTCTCCGTTTAACAAAGTTATGCAGTACAATAGTGGCTTTGACAATGTTCTCAGCAGCTGTTGGCTGTAAATTAAGTGATGCCAACAAAATCCTCCAACGAGTCGCGAGAACGCCGAATGAATTTTCAATAGTCCGGCGTGCTCTACTCAGCCTATAATTGAAATTTTCCTGTATTGCATCGAGGTTCTTCGCTGCATATGAACGCATTAGATTTTGTTTCAATGGAAACGCGGAGTCGTTGACCTTGAAATACATGATAACCTCCGCAATTGAGTAAAGCAACTGGGTTAGGAAAATTGAGCTCTCTGTACAACAAGCGATGTCCAAATGCCCTGTTGGCGAAAACACTAGCGCGTTTCTACCATAGGCTCCTTCATCTGCGCCAATAAAAATGTAATTAGCGTCGCACATTGCCATCAGCACTATGGAAAACTGCTTTTTGTAGTTGTTGCATTGAGTTATGGTCATGTGTTTTCCGTCGATGGCTGCACAGCAGTAGGATAAATTCCGACAGGTCTAAATATCCGTTAAATACTCGTGCCGTTTTTGCTGGCTCATTTCCGGAAGATAATATTCTTTTAGTTCATTCCACAATACTTTAGTAACTTATTGTGTTATTTCTCTGACTGTTGTCACCGTAAGTCGAAAAAGATGAGAACAATGAAAGATGCTGGATCCATCAGATAAATATACATTTAAAAGAATAACACGCACATTCAAATTCATTTGGCATGTTCGAGGAAAAATTCACTGACTTGAATCAAAGTAAAAAAACCCAGATTAATCCACCTAGCGGTGATAGTGCCTTTCTCGACCTTCGTAAAATGTGTGTGCTTGAAAATAGATGAGCTAGTAGCTAGGAGTAAAAAAGACAAATTTCTTTGTCCGTTCTATGAAAATCAGATTATTTATGGCAAAGATATTCTAACGTTCTACACATAATTGTCCCATGTTACCTTTGATGAAAAAATCCAAACTCGAGTCAATTTGTCCCACTAAATTTCAGGTTCGATTAGATCTTAAAATTTAACAAATATTTTTGGGAAGTTATGAGCGTAGGCAGAACTTTTCCAGGACATAAAATGAATCACTACTTATTCAAAAGGTTTTCAGTCTCTATTATCATCAAACAACAACTTCATTTTTTCAGTGGGACAAATTGACTCGAGTTTGAGATTTTTCATCAAAGGTCACATGGGACAATTATGCGTAGAACGGCAGTATTGTAGATCCAGTTGAAAACCGAAAATCATATTTTGTCCCATTCCCGGATGTCGCAACTGCATCGCGAGTGCGGTGCCCGACTATGGCACAGTTGCTCACTACTCGCGATGCAGTTGCAACATCCGGAAATGCGAGAAAATGCGATTGTCGCGAGACCTCAGTTCGGTTTCCAGCTTGATCTACAATATGCTAATAAGAATTTCGACATTTTTGTTTCCTTTTCCAATCTTTTTGACGATAGTCCGATAGTTCGTTTTTGGAAAAAATTATAGCCTTTCGGTACAACTTTGTTGCACAAAAAAAGTATTCTGGCCATGATTTCTAAGGTAATAGTCCAATCTGGCCAACTTTCAATAGAAAACAATAGAACAGGATTCCGCGTCTAATACAATTTGTTGTGAGTAAATCGGTTGAGGGTAAGTCCATTAAAAGTCAGCTAGACTTTTTAACTCGCTTTTTTATAACACATAGTATATTTTGGCCATAATTTCTGTGCCCATGGTCCGATCTTTCAAATTTTCAATAGAAAACAATACGACAGGATTCCGTGTCGAATGAAACTTGTTGGAATTAAATCGGTTGAGGATAAGTTCCAAAAAAGTGAGCTAAACTTTTCGCACTTTTGGTGCGCGCACACACACAGAGACATCATCTCAGTTCGTCGAGCTGAGTCGATTGATATATAACACTATGGGTCTCCAGGCATTCTGTAAAAGTTTGGTTTTGGAGCGAACATACAGCCTTTTCGTATAAAAAGGAAAAAAATAGTATTTTGGCCACAACTTCCGAACATATAGACCGATCTAGCCAATTTTCAATAGGAAATAATGGGAAAGGATTCTGCGTCGAATGCAATTTGTTGCGATCAAATCGGTTGAGGATAAGTGCCTGAAAAATGAGTGAAATTTTTTACGCGATTTTTACGTATAAATTTGTATTTTGGTCATAACTTCCGATCCCATAGTCCGACCTGGCCAATTTCCAAAAGGGAACAATGGGACAGGATTCTGCGTCGAATGCAATTTGTTGCAAGCAAATCGGTCGAAGATAAGTGCCCGAAAAATGAGTGACATTTTTTACGCGATTTTTTCGTATGAATTTGTATTTTGGCCATAACTTTCGATCCCATAGTTCGATCTGGCCAATTTCAAATAGAAAATAATGAAACAGGATTCTGCGTCAAATGCAACTTGTTGCGGGCAAATCGGTTGAGGATAAGTGCCCGAAAAATGAGTGACATTTTTTACGCGATTTTTCCAATTTACCAATTTCATATAGGAAACAATGAGACAGGATTCTGCGTCGAATGCAACTTATTGCGAGCAAATCGGTTGAGGATAAGTGCCCGAAAAATGAGTGACATTTTTTACGCGATTTTTTCGTATGAATTTGTATTTTGGCCATAACTCTCGATCCCATAGTCCGATCTGGCCAATTCCAGATAGGAAACAATAGAACAGGATTCTGCGTTGAATGCAACTTGTTGCGAGCAAATCGGTTGAGGATAAGTTCCCGAAAAATGAGTGACATTTTTTACGCGATTTTTTTGTATGAATTTGTATTTTGGCCATAACTTTTGATCCCATAGTCCGATCTGGCCAATTTCTAATAGGAAACAATGAGACAGGATTCTGCGTCAAATGCAACTTGTTGCGAGCAAATCGGTTGAGGATAAGTGCCCGAAAAATGAGTGACATTTTTTTAGTAGTTTTGCGCACACACACACACACACACACACACACACACACACACACACACACACACACACACACACACACACACACACACACACACACACACACACACAGACATCACCTCAATTCGTCGAACTGAGTTGATTGGTATATAACACTATGGGTCTCCGGGCCTTCTATAAAAAGTTTGTTTTTGGAGCGATCATATAGCCTTTACCGTATACTTTGTATACGAGAAAGGCAAAAAGGCAAAAAATAAACTTTGGCCATATCTGTTTAATACCGATCTGTTTAATTTTCAATACGAAACAATGGAACAAGATTCTGCGTCGAATGCAACTTGTTGCAGGCAAATCGGCTAAAAGTAAGTGGCTAAAAAATGAGTGAGAATTTTTCTTGTCAACAAATGTATTTTGGCCATTACTTCGAATTCCATAGTTCGATTCGACCAATTTTCAATATGAAACAATGGGGCAGGATTTCGCGTCGAACGAAACTTGTTGCGAGCAAAACGGTTAAGGATAAATGCCTGAAAAATGAGTGAGAATTTTGTACGTTTTTATCATGTGAAAAAGTGGATTTTGGCCATAACTTCGAAACCCATAGTCCGATCTGTCCAATTTTCAATACGAAACAATGGGACAAGATTCTGCGTTGAATGAAACTTGTTGCGAGTAAATCAGCTAAGAGTAAGTGTCTAAAAAGTGAGTGAGATTTTTTGTTGTATAAAAATATATTTTGGCCATAACTCCGAAACCCATAGTCCGATTCGGCCAATTTTCAATACGATACAATGGAACAAGATTTCGCGTCGAATGCAACTTGTTGCGATCAAATCGGTTAAGCATAAGTGCCTAAAAATGAGTGAGAATTTTGTACGTGTTTCTCATTCTGATTCTCATTCTGTTTCTGATTTTTCCAAGGAGCTTATCTTGTACGCGTCGCATGACTTGAATAGCATGAATTGCAGAGATAATGTGAGCTACCATTCCACTATAGATGTTTGATTTCAATTTTCAACGAAGCTTGAAACGCATCCCTTAGCTTTTCATTTTGCTTTTGAAAAATAAACAAACGTCAACGACTAATATGTCACCGAGGGATATACCCCGTTAGGCATAAGTACGTTAGGCATAAAGACGTTAGGCATAAGTACGTTAGGCATAATGGACGTTAAGCATAACGGACGTTAGGCATAATATACGTTAGGCATAAAATGACCCAAACAACAGCCCATGACATAAAGAAAGCAGAATTATGCCAAACGTCCATTATGTCTAACGTACATTATGCCTAACGTACTTATGCCTAACGTCGTAGACCCGCCACCGAGTATGCCGCACTACTACTGATTATTGCGTGTAGGAATAGTGACTGATGCGACGGCTTTGGTTTTAGTACAAACCTCGATGTTTGCGCATTCCATTGCCGTTTCGTTTCCGATCCCATTGCGTTCAGGCCTTAAAAGTGCTTGAAAATTGGCGAGAATTTATTACGCGTCTGTTAAAATCTGCGTAAAACATAAATTTCTTCAAAACTTTTCATCACATAGTTCGAGTCAGCCTATTTTAGATAGACAACAACAAAACAAGATTCTCCGTCGACTGCAACTGATTGCAAGGAAATTGGTTGAGGAATAGTGCCGGAAAATTTTTACTGTTTTTTAGAGTAAAACATAATTTTTAGCCGTAACATTTTATCCCATAGTTCGATCTGTCTAATTTTCAATAGGAAATATTAGAACAGGATTCCCCGAATGCAACTTGTTGCGAGCAAATCGCACTTGAGGTGACGTGCCTGAAAAATTTGCGAGACTTTTTGCGCATATATACACACATTAATATATCTGCCTTCTTTTAATCATTAAGGGTTCTTCAAACTATTTTAGCCCTTCTTCATTTTGCGGAATTATTGCATTTAAAAGTGGAATGTTTTTTTTTTCTATCTATTATTCTAAACTATAAACTATTTGCAGCATCGCACTCTAGATCAATTTCCGTGCGTTTTGTTTTCCTCAACAGCAGACTCAATTTTTTTTTACATTTCCCCGTTAAATTCGCCAACGATTTGTATATACAAGCCTTGCGGATCCAAAAACCAGCCCTGCCGTCCTGCTTGGTCACGATTCGTCGACATTTAAGAAGCTTTTACCAAATGCAAAAATTTATTTTCATCAATCTGAGCGATATGTGTGAATGTGAGCATGTACGTGTGAATAAAAAATAGTTTGCCTTACGGCCAAACACAGGTTCTTTAAATCAAGACAAAATTTTCAAAACGACTTATCTGCTTTTGTAAACAAAGATTCAAACGACGATTTGACGAATCTGATAGCTCTCCTACGCAAACCAACACCATAAATAGGTAGGTGAAGGTTTCCGCTACCTGTTGGTGGTGTTAGTTTGCGTGGGAGAGCTATCAGATTCGTCAAATCGTTGTTTGAATCTTTGTTTACAAAAGCAGATAAGTCGTTTTGAAAATTTTGTCTTGAAATGCTCCAGCAGGCACAGAGTCGCACTGTTTGCGCCCACATGGGTCTCAATTCTGCACTGATAGTTACTATCAACTCCCCCAAAACCAGCATTGTTTGGTCCCGCAGGTATGGAGTCGCTTTACTTGCGCCCACATGGGTCTCAATTCCGCACTGATAGTTACAATCAACTCCTCCAAAACAAGCAATTTGTGCTTTCGCAGGTGCACATTCGCTATACCAGCACCCAGATTGGTCCTAGTTTCGCTTTGAAAGTGTCTAATTGTTTCCCCAGAATCAATTTTAACATCACTTGAAAAAAAAAACATTTTGGGATACTTGGACCAACGAAAAAATCTTGAAAACGGTCAACCCGTTCGCGAGTTAAATCGTCAGGAAGGAAATCTCAACTCATTTTTATTATGTATACTGCTTTCGCAGAATCTGAGATATGTATAAAAATGGAAGACATGTAAACAAGCACTGGTGGATGATAATTCCAGACTAAACTTGTTATATTTCGTATAATAGATGACAGTCTTTCCGACGAATCATATGTAGTTAAACATGTCTTACTCATAATTATACTCATAACAAGCAATAAGATCCAGCTGATGAAGTATAACATTCATAACGTATTACCTCAAACGGGAGCCCTGTCTGTTTTACCAACTCTACCCGTTCTACCCCCGCGATTGGCTTTCAAATTTTCCAAAGACCATTTGTTCATTTTTCTGCCTTTTTTTAATCGAAGAGGGACAGCGTGATTCCAGGGCGGTACTGTGCGTTACCAACCTTAAGCGTATGCATAAATAAAAAGTGAAATCTTTTTTCAAGAATCACGTGTCCGTTCATGACATTTAACCCATATGGCGATTAGTGCATCGGCAGCGAGCTCATCATCACCTATGCTTATTCATTCATACACCAGTAGACATTGATTACAACTTTCATACTCTGATTCCACTGGATTAGTGTAAATCGTTAGAGTTATTTTCAATACTGCAATGGACATCATTCGATTAAAATTTATTTGACTCCCAAAAGGATATTCTAGGTACATGATTACGCATCATTAATCTCATTGGGGGTCTCCATTTAGTCTTGCGAGCAAAGGTGGAATTTTTACCAATCCGGAGATTGCGGGTTTTATTCCCGGTCCGATATGTCCCGGACATAGTGTATTCATTGTACTTGCCACACATAACATGTATTCAGCAATACTCTACGAAGCTTTCAATTAATAACTGATTAATAACAATGTTAATAGAATGCTAAGTTGAAAAGCAGGCAAAGTTCCAGTTGGAATGTATAGCCATATATGAAGTAGAAGAAGAATCTCATTGAGATTATTCTGAGCTCATCCTGTTGGCTGCGTTGCTAATGAAGGCAGAATCCTGCAAAATCCACTGTTAAACAATGTTTTAGAGGATTCCCGCAAGTATGAAATATAATGATAACATATTTTCATATATCAAATGTTCAAAGACTCCTACGTAATGGAGCAAGAATGTATAAAAATAAATATAAACCTTAAGCATCTATCACAACAGTTCAAAATAATCACGATCACGACAGTTATTATAATCAAGACATAACAGCATATTAGAAACCATTCAACTAAAAGGGCCCAAAGTGAGTCGTTATAATGGTTGACAGAAATAAATTTGTAATGGTAAATAATTGATAATTTTATAGCTTTGTAATCATCCTATCTGATTTTTATCCCCAAGAGACAAAAAATTACGTCAGATGTCCAAAGTTATTACCCCACCACTCTGCAGTAAGCAACATCACAATATCAATGAACCACGTGTTTCATACTACTACTACATTCGACAACAGGTAGCTATAGGAATGCTATGCGGCATATCCTTCGTCCTTTACCAGCGGGACGAGGAAGGTACACATACATCAGTGGATGGATGGCTCGGCTTTTCGGTAAACGATTATAGTTCCGTGGAATTCGAAAATCTCTTCGGATTACATCGCAGCGTGCAGTGTGACCAGTTTAAATTAAAATGATCACTAAGAAATAGGTATCCAATCATGGTTTGAACCAAATGGCGGGTTTCAGATGAGCCATAAAACAAAGTTGATTTATTTCATAAGGGACATGTATAACTGCGATTTCTAGTTTATATGGAAGCTTAGTTCATTATCTTCTAAAACATCCTGGTGCATATTTATGCTTAGTTTCATTGAAAAAACTTAATAATTACATAACTTTGATTCATCTTCTTCTTCTTGCATTCACTTACTGGGACAGCCGCCTCGCACTTAGTGTTCATTAAGCACTTCACAGTTATTAACTGCGAGGTTTCTAAGCAATTACCATTTCATCGTATATCATGAGGCTAACGTGATGATACTTTATGCCCAGGAAGTCGAGACAATTTCCAATCCGAAAATTGTCTAGACCGGCCCGGAATCGAACCCAGCCACCCTCAGCATGGTCTTGCTTTGTAGCCGCGCTCTTACCGCGGCTAAGAGCCCAGTTCATACCATGGTTTTAACTTCACACTGTTCATGGTTTGATTAAATTCTAACAAATACATCCGCTTACATGAAACGCTGAGGAAATGTTAGAAAAGCAAATTTGTTTCATTCTTTTCTTCTCGCATTAGATTAGTAACTCGAAAGTGTGAAAATTCTAAATATCGATATGAAAATTTGGATTTTTCATTTGAAATGTAAACAAAATGCTATAGCTAGGCGCATGCAGCGCTCTAGTGGACAGCAACTCGCAGCTGCATTTACAAGTTCAAACCATGGTCGATTTAGTTCAAACCATGATCAGTTTTTCCTTGGATAAATGTTACTATTTTAACTTTTTAAAACTGTTTCCTCAATTGTATGATGATGTCAATCGATTACAGATAAAATAGCGTTCTTTTGATATATTGATCTCACTCCTGTGTCAATAAAATGCGTCAATTACGAGCGTTTTGAAATTATCTACTGGTGGAGGTTGGCGCAAATTCAGGACGTTTTAAATCGCTCCATTTTATGAATTAAACAATGTAAAAATGTTTAAATAAACTCTATCACTTAGTATACTAAATGCCATTCATACCGTTTTAGGTTCATTTCCTGCCATTGAGATGGTAATTTCTACTGATTTCAAAATGGTTCAAACCATTACGCTTTCACTAGTTCAAACCATGATTGGATACCCTAAATTTATCGAATCTTTGGCTCCAGCTTGCTGGGTTCGTTGAGAATATAATTAGGGTGGGTGTACCAATCGTTGCCATACATAAGACATACATAAGAACAAGCGAAAGGTTTTACTTCCTGCTCCTTAGAACAGCTGTGAAAACCACAATAAGATTTGTTATAATCCTCAAAATTGATTGATCCATAATAGGTATGCATAGGAGGGCCTCCTTACCGTGCGGTAAGAGCGCGGCTACAAAAAACTCCTGAGGGTGGCTGGTTCGATTCCCGGTGCCGGTCTAGGCATTTTCGTTGAAATTGTCTCGACTTCCCTGGGCATAAAGTATCATCGTGCTAGCCTCATGATATACGAGATGCAAAATGGTAATTGGCTTAGAAACCTCGCAGTTAATAACTGTGGAAGTGCTTAATGAACACTAAGCTGCGAGGCGGCTCTGTCCCAGTGTGGGGTTAATGCAATAAGAAGAAGAAGGTACGCATGCACCAGTTATGCCTTCTTTAATTTTGGTTCCTTTTGGCAAATCCATTGTTTTCTTGAGGATTGTGAATTGGACCACTAGTGCGACAACTGGTGCAAGGACGTCAAAATTAAGCAAAATCTATTTTTACAATAATGCTTTGTTTGTTTTGGAGGAGATCAAAGATGCCTTATCGATATGAACTTGGTTTGCGATGATTTGATTGGCCATTTAGCATATAAAGCACTAGTGCGATAACTGGTGCTATATCCACTGGTACATCTAGCCTAGAAGAAATGTGAATTTTCCATTTTCTTGTTTGTCTTACTACCATTGTCAAATGAAATCGGCGTGTAAGAGGTAATTTATTTTATGTCAAAGCAATAATGTCATGACATCATGTACTATTTGCAATTTCGCTTTCTTCCATAATAATCTGTTAGACAAAGTTACAGCGTTGCCAAAAAAACCCAAATTGTGAATAGCTTTAGAAGAAATTATTATCCCACGGTACCAAAATAAAATTTCTTATCACTCCTGAAAAGTTAAGGACAATCACGACAGAGTCAAGTCTGATCGTACTACTAGCCTGTTTGCAGATGTGCCGATTTTTCCCTCCGTCATATTGTTTCCACATTTAATTGAATTTGTTTTCCTTAATATTTGGAAGTGGTCATTGGTATTTGAAAGGAAGAAGAAGAGCTGAAATTCTGATTGAAATAAAGCATAGAAACAAATCAGGTGTATTATGGACAAGACACTACTGTCCGATGTAATCTACGTAAAACAGTTTGATGCATTGGGAGGATGACATCATGAATATTCTAAGAAATTTATTTGATTATGTCACTGGCTTCGAAAAAACCTGAAACCCAAATGTATTCCCCAGGGTGATGATGCCTTTCTTGATTGCATCTGTTGAATTCGACTTAGTGTCCCAAAAATACCTACGTTTGGCGTTCAAATTATGTTGACCCATTAATATGATCATTTCTATTCGAACACTCTGAACGATTGGTTTGAACATCGTTCAAATTGAAAAGTGTTTCTAACGTCATGTACAACGTGGGATCGAGACAATAAAAATAAAAAAAAAACTTTGTGAAACGGAACGCAGAATCAAAACAAAACAGCAAATAAAGCAGTCAGAAACCGGTTTATCTTGTGCTCATAGAATAACCAAGTTCAAATTAAAAATTAACTTCGTTAATATAGATGAGGTACCGTTAGGTCTCAGTTAGTCTTGTAGGCAAAGGCGTAGGATTGCCAATCCGGAGATGGCGAGTTCGATACTCGTCCGGCCTAGGATGTTATCGGATGGAATTTCTCGAACCCTGGGCATAGTATCCATTATACGTGCCATATAGATACATACTCATGCAATGGCAGGCATGGAAAAGCTGCAATTATTACTGAGAAAATGCGTAGTAGAATACTAAGATTAAAAGCAGCTAGCTCAGTTGGCATGTAAAGCCATAGAAGAAGAAGAAGAACCATTCAAATTATCGGGCGGTTATCAAAAGTTTCAATAAAATTGGCACATTAATGGAGACTGGAGAGTTTTCGAGTCGATTGATATACAAATCTCAAAAAATCATCAAAAGACAAAGGCGCTATTAACGTTTGAACTTTGAAGTCTTACATAAATTCGTGACGGTCCCCAATTTTTCTTCGTTTTACGCCCTGTATCCAAATCTTCCCTTTAGACGTAGTTTACGTCAAAAGTTTAAAAATACGGCCGATCGCGTGATAGTTATCGCTGGAAGAAAAGTAATAATTTAGATGATGAGTTTTCTCACATCAAGTGTCCTCATCATCTTTATGACTATTTCTAACTTTGTGATATAAGCACACATTTAATTTAAGCACTTGACCATCAAGCGTGTATGACGGAGCTGGATCAACTGAATTGACAAGTGATCCGAATTTGACGCCATACTTCAGCATGTTCAACAAGGATATAATTATTGTATCGCATGTTGATCTTCGACGATTGATTTTGTGGGATATGAGCGTAATTCAATCTGAATACGATTGGGAAGATGAATACTTCGGGAGGTGCACACCCTTCCGATTAATATACATATCTATAACACTGCGCTATCAAGTGTTGAGTCAGTTCGTCCGCTTCTGGAGGTCATCCACAAGGTTTCGTGACGAACTTTACAAAAAATAAATAATTATAGAATGAAATTTGCGATTTGGGACCTTTCGTGATTTGTTAGAATTTTCTATTCAATTATTGTTTGGAAGGGTAGCAGTGTATTATTTGGAACAAATTTGAACCTGAAAAAATCCTCAGTAGTATAATGAAACAAATATGACATATCGTGAGACGGTTTCCATAAGCTGATACAAGTATGAACTATTTCGAGAATATTATGGATTCAAAATAGTAAAAGTACGATAGTTAGGATTAGCATTACTTGGGTGGGTTTAGTTGGTCGGCCTTCACCAATCCCTTCCTGAGTGATAATTTCAGATGTCTCTTTGCAGATCATCCTTAATAAAAATAAATAAAACACACAATAGTCTATCATAACACAGCTTCCCAGACAGTGCTGTCCCTTGTTCCGCCACTTGTCTTCGATGCATTCACCGCAAAATACATTTTATGGAGACTTTAATCGAACGCAGCTGCCATAGGCTTAGCGCACTTTGAAACCACTAGTCCGTAGTCTCAAACGAAGACAAAATTCCGCTATATACTACTCTGATTCTTCCGGTGGCATTAATCATGGCATGACATGGACATTAAAGAGGGCTGATCGGAGCTTTCAGGTGTTTGAGCGTAAGATGCTGCGGACAATACTCGTCGGTAAACAGGAGAACGGTATCTGGCGGCGTCGCATGAATCACGGTGTACCAGGTGTATAAAGGGCTGGATATTATTAAGCTTATACAATACGGCAGACTACGGTGGCGTACGTTGTTCGTATGCCGGAAGAACGTCAAGCGAAGATAATATTCAGTAGAGAACGGAAGAGCCGCAGGCTTCGTGGAAGGCCGCCACGATGGCTTTTGCAGTTAAGAGAGGACCTGAGGCGGCTCAAAGTTCAGGTGACTGGAAGCGATTGCGGGATCGAATCCAGTGGAGAAGGATACTCCATTCGGGAAGTTCATCGGAGCTGTCCCATCAAGTATCAATTAAGTAATCACGCAACACTGACTTTTCCGGATTCAAGAACGAACAAATCCTACTTCCTGTCGCTGGGAAAGGAATCATTGATGTTCTTAGCATAGGGCTAACCAAATCAATCTAAAAATTACAGAACTGTTATCTTGATCACTGGCTGCAAACAAATTAATGGCATCAGAACGAGAACAATCGATCTTTGGATCTTTGCTTTCAGCGACCGTGATTTGGCTCCATACATCGCTCTGCTCCATACCGTTGGTAATCTGGCGCTACACACCATACTGGTCGTTCCCCTGCTGCTCTTATAATTTCGGAAGGCTGATCATCGTGGAATTACGAGACGCACTTTCTAATTTTGGATTGGGAGCGAGTTCTGGACCCTTGGCACTCAACGCTGCGCACAAACGTTTTCACGTGTTATCTTACGTATAATCACAGATAACAGATATTGAAGCTAGAACAAATTTATATTGAAAATCCTGTAAACTTTTGAATTGATATACGTTGGCCTACCATCTACTCTAACTGATTGCGGCAGTACCTAAGGATGCAGCTGAATAACAACGTCGAACGCATAGTGCATTTGACGGCACCAATCAGGCGCAGCCCAGCCAATGATCCTTGCGCATCTCAATCGGTTGCCAAACGCGGTCCCAATTTAAAATACATTTGAATTAACGGTTGCGGATGTTTACACACGTATGCGGATGCCAGCCTCAATATCTGTTATCTGTGGTATAATCGACAGACACGTACCGAAGAAGACTGCTCGTGCTGCCCCTAGCGCACCGTGGATGGCGAGGAGCTCAAATCTTCAAGACTACTAAACGGCGGCACAAAGATTTGCAAGATCTATACATTAACTTGGAGCACTACGTTCAACTAAACCATGAATACAGCAGCGCAAATCCTGCTACTACGATACCAGAGGCAGAGAGGATCAACGGGCTTAAAACTCACCTGAAATCCTTCTGAATTTTGTGAATGAGCAGCGTAAGGAGTCCAGATTATCCTCCATGGTCTTTGACGGTGTCACCGCTTCGTCACAACAAATCTGTAACTTCTTCAGGTTCCAAGGTTTGCAAGTTTTGTTTCGGATGAGAATTTCCTGCTGAGCAGTGGCGTACCACGAGGTGATTTTAGACATAAACCCCCAGGGCTACATTTTAGAAGAAATTTTTTTTTTCCGAGAAAAAAATGTTCTGAAAACCCCCCTCAGACCAATTTTCTGGCTACACCACTGTGCTGAGCGTATATCACTTGCTGCAGAAAATGTCCCATTGTCTAATCGAGCGATCAATAACATCGACCTAACTGATGCGACAATTTCAGATGTTATTTCGCGATTAAAAACCTCGTTCAATTCAGGACCTGACGGAATTCCTTCATCGCTGCTCAAGAAACACTCCGACAGACTTCCTTCGTAGCTTAGTTGGTTAAAGCACCAGTCGCCCATCTGTAGGGATCATGGAGTTCGGAGTCCCATCGAAGGAAAGTAATTACCCCAATACATTCTCAAAATCAATATCATCCACATAACGTACATTTTCACATATGAGTTTTCACAACATTGTAAATATATGAGAGATTTGTTTGTGTTCTTGAATTACTTGTTTTGCGTTTAAATTAAATATCATTGGGGCAGTAACAATCTTGTTGATGTATACTATAATAATAATAAATAAATCCTCCGTTGATGTCTTCTATAACATCATTTTTGATGTTACTGCCGACGAGGTTCAAAAAGAAGAAAACGACGGAACGGAAATTCTAAATATACACAGATAAAAATATGTTGTGAATTTAAATGTATTTTCATGCACATATTTGGAGCATGCAAATAGATAACATTCAATCAATCTAACTATTCTTTTAAATCGAAATAAATTTAAACGTGTTGCTTGTAAAATTCAATCAAATTTAATTGAATATCAGATATTAATTCGTTTGATGGGAACCTGCAGTTTACACGTCGTTGATTTTCAAAATTATTTTGCTTTACAATGAATTTGGTATAAAACATTTAAGAACCGCAATCAAAAATTACATAAAACTTACGACAATACGAATGAAAATTCGGAAAAATATTTAGACATAATTAAAACTAGCAAATGATGTAGCATTTGAAGTATGTTATGCCTGAGACAAAAAGGTTGGGATAGGCAAAATGTTGTCAAATTCAAATCATATTCACTTGTCTCAACATAACCCATTTTTAATAAAACCGAAGAGAATTGACTTTCACATTTCACGGAGTACACTCTGAAAATAGTTTGCTTCGCACAACGCACACCAGAATAGGTGGTTTGGCAAGGACAGTTTTTTTTAAATTAAGGTACATCACCGGTTGACGGGCTCCAGTGACGTGGGTTTTCCGATGGTATGTTAAAAATGCATTTTTCTTCTGCTTGTCATTTGATGTGCCGTTTACTTTCATCATGTTGTACGCTTTCCCCAGAAATTAGAACTAATTTGACGACCTGTGTCAGCAGGACACCCGTCACAAACTGGCCAGTGATTCTTACTGTTCCGTCGTCAGGTGAAAATGATTCAAATGGGGTGAGGTGTCCTCATTTAACCACTTAGAATGTTTGTGAATAGATTGAATGTATCTGATGATAAAGAAATCAAATTAAGTCATTTTGGAATTTTGCTTAGACTGCCGGTGAGAGCAATGACCCATTCTCACCCCCCAGACCCATTGTCACCCCCGATGGCTGCTCTTTAAATGTACACGGAAGAAAAAAAGTACCCGAAATTGAGTATTTTTAAACTTACTTTTAAGTTATTTTTTCTCTTCTCTTTCATCCACTCTTTCTTTTGTTGTCAATAACAAAAGAGCCGAACAATCCAACAGCGCCAGTTCAATACGGGGAAGCCAATTTTGATTTTTATTACCAGGGTCGAAATTGGGTAAGATTAAACTTACATTTGGGTAAATAAATTTTCCGTTGGATTACTTTTTAACATGGGAGTAAAGGCAAACTACTTCGACCCTACACCCAACCGGCAGATGTTAGATTTTCTAACAATTCTGTATAAGAATCTACTAAAACCTGTATAAGAACTGGGCATATGCGAAAATGTTAGATTCTTATACAAGTATTGTATAGAATCTAACATTTGTGCCTTTTCTAACAATATTTGTATGATAGCTAACATTTTTTGTATAAGAATCTTGAAACTACTGTTTCCTGAATCGTCAACAATCAATAGCCAGGCCAGACCAGGACACAAGAGACTCTCCGGCAATCCCAGGGTCGGCTAACTACTGGGTAATCAAGGGTGTTTCGCGGTAAACAAAAACTAAAACACAAAGCTTTCACTTTTCTTGATAATTTATTGGTTCCTAATTGTGGCGTGTGCGTTTGATCAGTGTAATAAATTTGAGTTAATTTGTTATGTGACCTATTTTAATGTTGGTACCGGTACATACCGCTGGTACTCTCTGATGTTGAGGCCGAATAGCCGACACAGCGACTCCAGTCCAGATGTGCGGCCAGGATTCTCGCCAGAATAGCGAGGCGAGTGGCGATGCGGATGATCGTCGTCCGACGGGACCAGTGGGCGTTGCTGGACGATGGTGGGCAGGCGTCTTCCTCATGGCGCGGGTCGAGCCGGCCGTGACGCAACCGCACCTGGACGCAAGAGAATTCTTTGCGGTTAG